>NW_020201362.1:29113-46735 GCF_001531365.2 Cynara cardunculus var. scolymus
AGAATGCACCTATAAATCCTTCAGATCCTACAACCTAAAAGAATTCCACGGAACCGAGGGAGCCGTATGATTATTAACTTGGATTGAGGGTATGGAATCTGTCCTCCATATCAATAAATGCACCGAAGCAAACAAGGTAGAATATGTTGCATGCTTACTTCAAGGTCGGGCACAGACTTGGTGGAATACTTTAGTGCAAACTAGGGGTCGGGAATCGACCAACCAACTTTCATGGGAGGAGTTCAAGAAACTACTTAAGGACGAATACTGTCCAAGAAGTGAACTCCAAAAGTTGGAAATGGAGTTATGGAACCATGAGATGAAAGGGGAAAACATAGAAGCATATACTACTCGATTCCATGAGTTAGCAAATTTAGTGCCACATCTGGTGACACCCGAGGAAGTTCGAATCGAGAGATATATTTGAGGATTGTCTCCAGAAATTCGAGGAAATATCACCTCGGCAAACCCAAAGACTCTTCAGGAGGCAATAGACATGGCCACCAAGCTCACAAATAATGCTGTTCGGTCCGGAGAATTCGCCAAAGGAAAGAGAAAAATGGAGGAGCATGGGAACCAAAGATCTGGGGGAAGGTTTGACAAGAATAGGAAAGTAGTAGGAAATTTTGGGTACAGACCCAGGTGGTAAACCAAGGAAGCAAGCCTAAGTGCAATAAATGCAAATATCCGCACTGGGGGAATTGCATCATTTGTCAAAGATTCCACAGAGGGGGTCATTCTGCAAAGGATTGCCGAAAGCGATTGTGTTTTGATTGTGGGAGTCCATACCATATAAGAAATATTTTCCCAAATAGAAAAAAAATAACAAATGCTAACCAAGGCCGACCAGCCAATCAAGGAAACCCAGAAAGTCAAGCACGGGGTCGAGCATTTGAGATTGGAGCAAAGGAAGCTAAGCATGATCCCAATGTAGTTACAGGTACATTTCTCTTGAATAATGAATTTGCATCGGTATTATTTGATTCAGGGACAGATAGAAGTTTTGTATCATTAGATTTTAAGCCAAAGATTAACTTAAAGCCCCGAAGGTTGAAAGAAGTTTATATTAATAAAATTTGCCAATTTTCAAGAAATTAAGGCTAGTGACATAATCATAGATTGCACACTAAGTTTAGGCAACAAGGATTTTAGCATAGACCTTATTCCATTTGAGCTGGGAAGTTTTGATATAGTTATAGGCATGGATTGGCTATCCAAAAATAGAGCTGAAATAGTCTGTTAGGAAAAGGTTATCCGAATTCCTCAAGAAGGAAGTGACTCAATTGTAATCCAAGGAGACGAGTCAGTTCGGAAAATTAAGATAGTATCATACATGAAGATACGAAAGTACTTAAAGAAGAATTATGTTGCATTTTTGGCACATGTTATTGATAAGAAGGTCAAAGAGAAACGTATTGATGATTTCCCTGTAGTTCGGGAGTTTCCTGATGTATTTCCCGAGGATTTACCAGGACTACCCCCGCCAAGACAAGTCGAATTCGGTATCGACTTAATCCCTGAAGCTGCCCCAGTGGCAAAAGCACCATACCGATTGGCTCCATCAGAAATGCAACAATTGTCAGGTCAACTCTAACAATTATTGGATAAAGGATTCATAAGACCTAGTTTCTCACCATGGGGTGCACCGGTTCTATTCGTCAAAAAGAAAGATGGGTCAATGCAAATGTGAATTGATTATAATTAACTTAATAAGTTGACCATCAAGAATAGATACCCTCTTCCTAGAATCGATGATTTGTTCGATCAACTTCAAGGTGTTGTATACTTTTCAAAGATCGATCTACGAATCGGATATCATCAAGTGAGAATTCGAGAAGAGGACACCCCCAAAACGACATTTAGGACCCGTTACGGTCATTACGAATTTTTGGTTATGCCATTCGGGCTAACCAATGCACCGATGGTCTTTATGGATCTGATGAATAGAGTTTGCAGACCATACCTGGATAAATTTGTAATCGTTTTCATAGACGACATACTAATTTATTCACAAAGTAAGAAGGATCATGACCAACACTAGAGGATGATATTAGAACTACTTAGGAACCAGAAATTGTACGCAAAATTCTCCAAATGCGAATTCTGGATTCGTGAAGTACAATTTCTTGGTCACGTGGTTAATGAATAAGGGATTCAGGTAGATCCTACAAAGATTGAGGCCATTAAGAAATGGGAAGCCCCAAGAACCCCGACGGAAATTCGTCAATTTCTTGGTTTGGCAGGATACTATTGGCGATTTATTGCGAATTTTTCAAAAATTACGCAACCACTCACAGCCTTAACTCAAAAAGACAAGAAGTTTGTTTGGGGAGAAAAACAAGAAGAGGCACCTATTTTATCTTTACCAGAAGGTTTCGGGAAACTTTGTGGTATATTATGACGCATCACATCAAGGATTAGGATGCGTACTAATGCAAAAAGATAAGGTCATTGCATATGCCTCAAGGCAACTGAAAGTGCAAGAGAAGAACTATACTACGCATGATCTAGAATTGGGAGCCGTAGTATTTGCACTTAAGATTTGGAGACACTACCTTTACGGTACCAAGTGCACTGTGTTCACTGATCACAAAAGCCTTCAACACATTTTCAATCAGAAAATGTTAAATATGAGACAAAGAAGATGGGTTGAACTGCTTAGTGATTACGACTGTGAAATTAAGTACCATCCTGGCAAAGCAAATGTGGTRGCCGATGCTYTAAGTAGGAAGGAAAGAGTGAAACCAACAAGGGTGAGGGCTTTGGGAGCAATAGTAAACACAAGTCTAAAGGCACAAATTCTCAAGGATCAAAAGGAAGCATTAAAGATAGAGAATTTAAAGAATGAGACCCTACACCACATAGAAACGAAGTTTCAACTGAAATCAGATGGAGTGTATTACTTGGGAGACAAGGTTTGGATACCTAAGATTGGCAATCTTAAATCCATAATGTTGGATGAAGCCCATCGATCAAAATACTCAGTCCACCCGGGAGCAGATAAGATGTATAAGGATTTAAGGGAACATTATTGGTGGCTTGGAATGAAGAAAGGCATTGCACTGTATGTAAGCAAGTGTTTAACTTGTGCAATGGTTAAGGCTGAACACCAAAAACCATCTGGTCTACTTCAACAACCCAAGATTCCTCAATGGAAGTGGGAACAAATATCAATGGATTTCATCACAAAGTTACCCAGAACTGGGAAAGGGCATGATACAATCTGGGTGATTATAGATCGACTGACGAAATCTGCTCATTTTCTACCGATCCGAGATGATTATAAGATGGAGAAACTGGCTTAGATTTATATAAATGAAATCATTACGCGGCATGGAGTACCTATCTCCATTATCTCGGATAGGGACAATCGATTTACGTCAAGATTTTGGCAATCACTTCAAGGAGGGTTGGGTACACGTCTAGATCTAAGTACTTCATACCACCCTCAAACAGATGGACAGATGGAAAGAACAATCCAGACTCAGGAAGACAAGTTATGCGCATGCACTACATATTTTGGTGGAAGCTAGGATATGCACATTCCGTTAGTCGAATTTGCATACAACAACAGCTACCATGCCAGTATTCAGTGTGCGCCTTATGAAGCATTATATGAACGCAAGTGCAGATCTCCACTTAGTTGGCTAGAAATTGGAAATCGGCAATTAACTAGACCTGATGTTATCCAGGAGACTACTGACAAGATTGTAATTATCAAGGATTGACTCAAGGCTGCAAGAGATCGCCAGAAAAGTTATGCTGACCACCGAAGGAAACCATTACAGTTTCAAAAAGGAGATAAAGTACTCTTAAAAGTCTCACTCTGGAAGGGATTAATGCGTTTTGGGAAAAGGGGTAAATTGGGTCCCCGGTATATAGGTCCATTTGAAGTATCTGAGAGAATTGGACTAGTGGCATATATGTTAAAACTGCCACAAGAGCTGAGCGCTATTAATGATACATTCCATGTATCAAGTCTCAAAAAGTGCTTAACCGATGAAACACTAGCCATACCGTTGGGAGATGAGATGTACAAATTAATGATCATCTGCGCTTCATTGAAAAACCAATAGAAATCATGGATAGAGAAGTCAAGCAGTTGAGGCGTAGCAAAATCCCAATTGTAAAAGTTCATTGGACTTCGAGGCATGGACCGGAGTATACGTGGGAAAGAGAGGATTTTATGAAAAGCAAGTATCACCACTTGTTCCCAATCGAGTCCAAAGTTAAGGACTGACGAACGAAATTTCGGGACGAAATTTTTCTGGCATGGGGAGACTGTGACATCCGTCATTTTTGGAGCGTTAGGTTAGCACCTTTATAGGGTTTCTATATTTAGAATTATATTTTATTAGGATCTATTCATGTTGATTAGAATTCATCTGGCTTAGTTCCCAAAATATAAGTTCAGAAAACCTTGTTTCGGCGGGTAACTGATAAAATTAACTTATGTAATGCCAAATATGGTAAAAATGCTCCAAATATAATAAAGTTGATATTATAAAGTCCAAATTAAAATATAAAAGTCTCATTTGAATGTCCAAATAATTTTACCAAAAATTTGGAACTTTGATTTAATAATGATATTCTTATCAATATTTGACAAATTGTATTTTGTTATAAATTTAAATAGGCTATTTTGTTTATATGAAACATATAAAAACCCCATTTCTTTCGAAATCCTCATTCCTCTACCACTTCCACCGGAATCACTCTCCAAAACCTTTCAAACTCCATCATCTTGAAGAACGTTCCAAAACTTCAAGCAGTTACAAGCAAAAGGTAAGGGACTAGTTTCATAATCCCTATTTTTTTTTTCGTCGTGATTTCTCATCTTCTACACTTTTCTTCTTTCTCTTTTGATAAACAAACTTTATGGAGAATCTAAGGTGGGAGATTATACATCAATGACATGAAAATGTCTTCAAAATGATGGTAATCTATAACCTACAAACATTAGAACTCAAGAAAAGTTGGTAAAAGTGCTTTCATGTGGGTTTTTGGCCATAAAAAGGGTAAGTTTTGAACCTTCAAGTGTTTAAAACAAGTTAAGTGTGCAACAACACACTTSACWGTAGGTAAAACCTAMTTTGGACGACCATATCTCTCTGGTTATTCCTCCAAAATGGTTTATTTTTCTTCTAAAACTTATTTTAATGAGTTATCTTTCTATTGCAACTGGTCTCACTCAAAAATATTAAGTTTTGAGCCTTCAAGTTCTTGATACAAGATTATCATGCAAAAAGAGCATTGCTGACAAAATCTTGCATGCATCTTAAATTGGTTATATCTTCTTTAAAACTCATTGAAAATGGGTGATTCTTTTTCTAGAAGTTAGCCTTATGTGTTAGCTTTAAAATAAAGTTAAAATCTCTGAAAAATGATGAGTTTAGAGCCCCCAAATGGCCGCCACTCGAAGAGTGTTCAATCTATCTTGGCGACTGTGTCACTCAAAGTGGTAGGGTAATGATGAGTGCCTTAAAACCATCCAAAATTCTTGTTATTTGGGAAAAATCTGTTTAACTCATTATTATTGATGATATAAAATTTTGGACACAAAATGACTTTTGGAAGGTTCCTTTTGACAGTAATTTGTGAGACCAAAAATTCCAAAAACAGAATTTACATTATGTCCAAATGACAGCTTTATGTGCAAAGGACTTTGATTTTAAAATATATATTTATGGTCTATTTCAAAGAGCAAATGGCATAAGTATCAACTTTAAAACATGAAAACTCAATGGCATTACATAAGACATACTTAACTTTATCTTTATCGAGAACCCATAGGTGATCTAATTTCTGGATGTTGGACTGTTTAGGAAGGTTAGGGCGGACGTTTAGCGCTTCAAACGTCGTAAAGTTCTTGGATATTCATCACTAAACTTGTGAGTATTCACGGCCCCACTTTTAATGCTTTTTCTTTGTATAAACTGGGGGAAAAGCATGAAGTTATGCAAACTATACTAGTTATTTATAAAACTGTTGGACTAAAGAACTGTTTAGTCAAGATTTGTTTATGTCATTAAATATTGACGGTTTTGCACTATGATATAAATGCTAAATTGATGTACTTGAGAGTATGTTTCCAAATAAAGTTCCCGTCCGTAAACGCTACTTGTTAACTTGGGCATGTCCCCGGGCTGTGGTAATTGTGGATAGCCGCTATTGTGTTGACAGTCCCACCCAGAAAGCGGTGCACATTACCTATGTTTTTATTAGTCTAATCATGTGGAATTTGGACCACCGCTGAATTAGTACTACTACGAACTGTGGAACCTAAGTGAGTGTACGGGCTACTTATGGTCTTTCATAAAATAATGGGGCACATTGGTCAGAAAAGGCTCAGTAGCGTCTCATGTTTTACATATCGTGGTAGATTTACATTTATTGGGTGCAGGTTTATGTATAAGTTTGCAAGTAAATGATTTATGCATTGTAATGTTTTGTGCATATGAAAACCCGTGAACTCACCAACTCTTTGTAGTTGACGTTGTTTTATGTTCATGTTTTTCATGATTTAAGTAAGAAATGAAGTTTTTGGAGCATATTTGTGGCGACACCGATTAAGTTCATTTTGTATCTTTTGTAAAGAAGTTTTCAACACCAACTTGGTTATGGATGTAATCTTGTAAAACTTATGGTGTTATTTATTGTCTGTTGCTGTGACACGCTTACCTGTTACATCTTGTGTTTCCGCTTTAACGGGGTGTGACACAAACATATACAGTTGTAAGTCCGGTGTAGAAACCCATCTACCTACATAAAAAGAAGCCAAAACATGTAGATGACTACTTACAACATTGATCAAAATTAGTCAAATGCACCCCAATAAAAAATGACATATAAGATGTAGTCATAAAATAACTAATATACATCTCTAAGCCCATATCAAATATCGTAAAGAAAGTTCATATGGACAACATATGAAAATGTGAAAGATGATTACATGGTAGCCTAACCCAAACGTTGTGACAAAGGTGTGATGAGCAATAAGCTCAAGAAGAAGACCCAACCCTAGTATTAGATAGAACCAAGACATAATAGGTGTCAAAAGTGCAATTGAAATTTCATAAAAATGAAATTAACTCAATCTTGACTCATCAATTTATGTTGGTTATTACTATATGTTAGACCCCATAATTCATATTTGTAAAAGTAATGAAGAACAACAAGTGATGAAGAACCAGAAGGTCGATGGAAGACTTTAAGGCAAAACAGCTAAGTCCTCAATACAACAAGAGGGCTGATGAATCGACCAGAGGTGCGATGGATTGAGCATCTTCATAACTCCTTTGGTTACCAACACTTGGAGTTTTCTACAGTAGTTCAACCAGAGGCATACGATGAAGATATCAAGATAAGGTTGAACAACGCCCCATGGAAGACAGATGGAGATGACGAATCGGCAGCTGGATTCTACAAAGTGTTATCTTCTTTTTCTTATTATCCATGTCTAGATAAGCTTTATCTTTTCGTAGAAGATTTGCTAAATAGTCTCTCTAGATAGTTATCTTCTTGTTTAGCTTACTAGTATAAATAGGTGTTATGCCTATTGTAATCGGTTAACGCTTTTCACAATCATTTTGGAATAAAGTGAATCTTTCGGCACTCAAGTATATTCTTTGAATATTCATATTTTGTTCTTGAGTGTTCATCATTTTATTCATCCAAACTACATAATTAGGTTATCCTTAACTTAATTACTATTGTTATTGAGAAATCTGGGATCTACACTATACTCCATATATATTATATGCCTGAAACGCCTTCCAAAGAAAGAATAAATTCTTTTGGTTGATACCCAACTGGATTGGCTCTCATGATCCTATGCATTGATAATTTGAGGAACTCTTTACGTTGTTTTAGTAAAACGTCTTTGTATTGATTTGTTGTTTACACGTTGTTGTTGATGTTGTGTATGTTTTTCAACAGAAAACTACTCTCTAGCAAATTCAATATGTTGTAATTATCAAGCACTAAAATAAAGAAAACTTCCAAATTGAACATGTGTAAGGAATAACTAAATGATTTATCTCGAGTGAAGAAAAACAACATTTGTTTGTATTAAAGGTGCTACCCAAGTCCAACATACCAAATAATGTGGTGGCTTTTAGGGGGAATGAACTTAGGAGCCGAATCTCATGAGTTCTTCATCCTCATAGTAACCCTCGTTTTTATTCTTTCAAGTTGACTCCATCGACTGGGTGTCCAATTAAAGCTTGCGAGAACAAAAAGGGGAGCTATAATCGCAATTTCATATGGTAACACCACTTACATATCATCTTTATGAATACCAAGAGGCATATATCATGAAAAACTAAAAATATATATGACGGAAACAATTTGACTTATTATAAAATGTCAAAGGACATTATATTTTAATCAATGGCAAGCTCAACTCATTACAAAGATTAATGCAAGTAATCATCTAAATTCAATCAAGACAGATTCAAAGTTGTACAAGTTATGTTCCGACATAGAAACAAGATAAATTCCAATATAGTCCCAAAAATTATAATAAAGATAAAACACGTTTTTTCAATAAGAAAATGACATACGTTAAGTTGATTGAAAAATGTTCCTTCTATTAAATCCCTTGTGAAATCCACCCACAGATTATCCCCAACTGCTGCTGCCTGTATCATTCATTTCGAAACACACACATAGCGCATCTCCTGGGAATGGTTCAAAATCTCATAGGAAAGGTGTCCCTACAACTTACTAACCTTGTGTAGAACAAAACCTGTAAACTGGAAGAACAATGGAGAGGTTGGACTTCAGTGACAAGGATTTTACATCTCAAAACAATTACAGGGATACTTGAATCAGTTGATTATACGATCATAAGGTCATATTTCACAATTTATATTGCATCATATAATGCATTTGAAATTCCAATAGATTGGTAGCTTGAACTTCAGCAATACGTTAAAATTTATCCCTAGCAAAATCCCAACAACAAACTTTTTGACACCAACAACATTACCAATAAAGCTTCGGTTCAACAACTCACAAGCTAGAAACACAATACTATATATATATATATATATTGCCTATGTTCAGAGACACACAATTAAAAATGTTGAACCAACATGTAAACGCTTAAAAAATGTTGGAGTCAAACAGAAGAAGATCAAAGATATGTAGGAAGTTTCAAATGATCAAAAGAGTAAACTGCAGAAATGTTTATGTAGTTTCTACACATACATATAAATAGAGGAGTTTGTTGTGATAGACAACTTCTTATCATCATAACTACTACATTATACAATGGGTATTGTACACTATATATATATATATATACACACACACACAGACTGCGGGACACCAAGGGATGCAACCCTTCACAAACAACACATCTGTACGGGTTGACAGTTATATAACTGTCAACAGTAACTGCCCATCAAATATAAAACCCACAATAAATAAACTTGACTACCATGAGTAGCTTATATATTAACACACCCCTTAAGCTAGTAATGGTAGAACTCTCAACTTGTCTCTCATAATATTGAAGCTTCCAACTTTGTTAGGATACAAGCACTTACCACTACGCCAAAAGCAATTGCTGGTGGAGAAGGCACAACTTATTTCCTTATAGCGTAGCAGCCAGTGCCACGTTTCGATTTAGGAAGATGCTGGTCCATGACCAAACAATCCCCCCCAGCATCTGCCAGCACTAACAAGATATTCGCTAGAAGTCAATGGCTGCACAGCATGCCTTTCGCATCATTATGCACACCATGGGATTCGAACCCATGACCTGCTCTGATACCACATATTAGGATCCAAGCGCTTACCACTACACCAAAAGCAATTGCTGGTAAAGAAGGCGCAACTTATTTTCTTATAGCGTAGCAGCCAACGCCACGTTTCGATTTAGGAAGATGCTGGTCCATGACCCAACAAACTTGAAAAGACTTTGTAAAACATTCTGCTATTTGTTCCTTTGCCCCACAAAACTCTATCTTTACTTCACCGTTGGCAAACAGTTACCTTATGTGCTTGCTCCAGGTCCTCTGCATCACGCCGCCGGTCTTCTTTTTTCCGGTCTGTGGAGATTTCACTTGTGAAGGCTCCAACTCATCCCGTCTGGACCTTTGCCATAATGTTTGACAGCCATCTATTGAAAAGGACATGTATTCTGTAACACCCTAATATTTTTTTCTGAGAATATTACGTAATTTGAAACAAATTCCTAAATAAATACTCCAAAAGACGGCTAAAATAAAACCGTTTAAACCGTTTACAGCGGAAGTCTTTGAATCAACCAAAAATTAACTTAAGTTATAACCCACCTCATACCAGGTTAAGTTACAAAAGATCGACACAACACTGGTAGACAAAAGATTAAAAATAAGATGATAATTAGAAACTCTCTACGCGTGTCCTTTGCCCTTATCCAATCTCGAACTACCTGGCCCTGAGATGCATACTATATTAAGCTTATAAAGCTCAGTGAGTTCATGGTTTGTGTGAATAAAATCATATCTTGACATATATATATATATATATGGAATATATGCATGCTTTATAATAAAAGTCACACCTTTAAGAAAATATATATTTAAAACACTGAAAATAAGAGATCTCATATAATGTTTAGTCGGGTATGGGTCATTTAGTCACAAACATGCCCTGGGTTGATATGTCAGTCTTAATTGATCACTCACTTATCCGGGTTGTGTTTTATACTGGTCGTGACTTACTGGTCAAATGCCCACCCTTGAATCATAAAACTTTAATATGGAATAGCATGCTAGAGTTATTCGAAAACTGATTAAACACATAGCATGTAATCATTCCCAAAATAACATACATGTAAAATATATCATTTATGTAAACTGAAACATCATGCATATGTACGCATTACCATATAAGTCATATAATGTTCGAAAATAAATTTATACATAAGTATGCATCCCATTGTAAGTCTCATGAAGACTCACCTGATAACGAAGGTTGCTTAACTAATGTCGCTGACTGGTAACTTACAATTTATAATAACGAATAGCATACAAATGATTAATTTCTCCCAAAGGCTAACATAAAAGTCAACTTACAGTCAACTACGACGACTAGGGTCGACCCTGGTCAACTATGCTTAAGAACGCTCCTCACATCTATTAAAATTATAGGAATCGTGAGTTCTGACATAATGTGTACCGTCTAGCTATAGATCTTAAAACGACGTCATAAACGTGATTATTAAGTTGTCTATTGTATGATAGACATGTTAATAATTACATATTTCGAGTTAAAAGCGTCCTAAGAAATTTACAACTCGAGTAACACCTCGTATAGTCAATTACACATTTTATATCTCCATAAAATCATCTTTTACAGAATAAAGAGCTACGCTTTAATCTCATATAAAATCATCGAATTATTTAAATGATTCATTCAAATTATCCCCAAATAATTGCATAGTTAAAGTAGTAAATTTCAACCTTGATAGTATTTTTATAAAGTAAAATGGTCACACATTGCTCAAAATACACATACTTTAATTTTAGAGACATTTTGGTAATTTTTTATAATAAAGTTGAAATCTACACATCTAAAAATTTTCAAAAGAACTTTCTAGAGTGTAGGAACCTTTTTTTTTAGAAGTTAAGATTAGTTTCCTAAATATTAGGGTTATAATAGAAATTTATTAAGGAAAGTTAGTTAAATACTAAATATAAGAAAATTCATAATCCTAAATAACATAAAATGACCTCTTATCATAGTGGTTAAAATGCGCATTTCTCAACAAGGGGTTGTGGGTTCAACCCCTACTCTCAACATATATCTACGTTTATTTTTAATGGGTCAAAAACACAGGATTATGGGTCGGATATGGGCCCGACCCGACCCGGTCGCGGCCCAAAACAACACAGCAGGCCAGCAGCCATGGCTGCGATTTTCTCTTCAATTGAAGCTTCAATTTTACCCATTTTTTGGTCTTTTTTCTTCATTCTTTTTTTTCTAAAACATTGGTAATATTTTTACCAATACTTTGACATAAAGAACATAATTTTTCGTCAAGAAATGAGTTTCATTTTCTCATTTAAAGTTATAGTTTTAAACAAAACCGAACGAAACTTTAAATTTCAAAATCAAACCATAAAACACCAAATCTGGAACGTGAGGCTACTAGGGTTCTATAGAGGAGTAAAAAAATGAAGCTAACCATATAAAGAATATGAATTTTAGTTGAGTATTTTACCTCTAATCGACGAAAAACGAAGATTTCAGATGGTGACTTTCGAGCTCCGATTTCTCTCCCGATTTTCAAAGAAATTTCAAAAAGTTTGGACGAAAACTGTAGAGGGGAACGTTGTCTATACATTCCTGTTTTTTTTTTTTTGGCTTATTGGTTGGCTGAACGAGCCAATAAGATGCCTCAAAGTTGGCATCGTTCCATCACTTTCAAAAATCAGAAAATGGCATATTTACATAACCGGTCCTTCTGGTTTGGACATGTTAACACCTAATACACCCCTTTAACCATCATGAATTTGCAATTTTCACCCATATCTTGACTTTTTCTTTCATCTTTAGTCCGATTTTTAAACTTATTTTTACTTCTATATTTATTTAACATATATATATATATATATATATAAGTATAAGTACGTGTGTGTGTGTGTATGTTTTATAATTAAAAAAAAAAGAATAATAATGAAGATAAATTATTTATTCCTCGAAATTTTTGAGTTTTACAACTCTTCCCTCCTTCAAGAAATTCCGTCCTCAGAATTAATACTCGCTAAAACAACTGAGGAAATTTAGCTTTCATCTCTTCTTCTGGTTCCCACGTCATTTATGCTCCTTTATGGAATTTTCACTTAACTAATACTAGTGGTATACTTTTGTTTCTTAGTCTTTTCGTCTTTTTATACAATATATCAATTGGCTCTTCCACATAAGCGAGGTTGTTGTTAACCTCGATGTATTCCAAATCCACAACAGTTGATTCGTCAGCTAAACATTTTCTCAAGTTCGACACATGAAAGGTATCGTGAATACCACCTAACTCCTTTGGTAGTTTCAACCGATAAGCAACTGCTCCTACTCTTGCAGTTATCTCAAATGGTCTGATATACCTTGGACTTAGCTTACCTTTCTTCCCAAATCTTACGACCCCTTTCCATGGCGATATTTTCAACAAGACCTTATCACCTACTTGAAATTCTGAAGGTCGACACCTTCTATCCGCATAACTCTTTTGTCTATCTTGCGCAACCTTTAACCTCTCCCTGATCTGTACTATTTTATCAGATGTATGTTAGACTAACTCGGGTCCAACTAGTTGTCTCTCTCCAATGTCTGCCCAACAAATTGGGGTTCTGTACTTGCGGCCATACAATGCTTCCAATGGTGCCGCCTTAATGCTCGAGTGGTAACTATTGTTATGAGCAAATTCTATCAACGGAAGGTGGTTGTCCCAACTACCTCCAAAGTCAATCACACAAGCTCTCAACATATCCTCTAGCGTTTGTATCGTCCTCTCACCCTGGCCATCAGTTTAAGGATGATATGCAGTACTCATATTCAACCGTTTTCCCATTCCTTGTTGAAAACTTGACCAAAACCTCGAAGTAAAAACCTAGCATCTCTATTTGAGACAATGGATATCGGTACACCATGTCTCGACATGATCTCATTGACGTAAAGTTGGGCCAATATTTATAATGTATACTTGTCGCTGATCGGTAAGAAGTGAGCAGATTTCGTTAGTCGATCCACAATTACCCAAATGGCGTCGTGTCCCTTTATCATCCTTGGAAGTTTGGTGACAAAATTCATTGTTATCATATTCCACTTCCATACTGGGTTCTCCATTTGTTGTAACATTCCAGACGGATTTTGATGATCTGTCTTCACTTTCAAGCACGTCAAACATTTCCCCACATAGCTAGCTACTGCCCTTTTCATACCAGGCCACCAATAGCTTTCTTTTATGTTCTTGTACATCTTATTACTACCTGGATGCATWGTGTATTTGGACTTATGTGCTTCATCCATCACTACATTTCTTAGGTCCCCCAAACTAGGAATCCAAACCCGATTCCCATGTCTATATATTCCATCTGGTTTGGCCGTCAAAGTCTTAATTTGTCCCACCATTCTCTCATTTTTAATATTCGTTTCGAGTAAAGCTTTCTTTTGGACATCCCGAATTCAGTCTAGCAGCTCCACTTTAACACTCATCCACATGGCTCGAACCCTGATTGGTCTGTTTCTCTCCTTCCTACTAAGTGCATCGGCAACTACATTTGCCTTACCTGGATGGTAATGAATCTCACAATCATAATCCTTAAGTAGTTCCATCCATCTCCTTTGTCTCATATTTAACTCCTTTTGGTGAAACAAGTACTTAAGGCTCTTATGATCAGTATAGATCATGCACTTCGTACCGTACAAATAGTGTCTCCAGATTTTTAGCGTGAAGACTACAGCTGCTAATTCCATGTCGTGAGTTGGGTATTTCCTCTCGTGTTCTTTCAACTAACGTGACGTATATGCAATGACCTTGCCTCGCTGCATTAGTACACAACCCAAACCCATTTTTGATGTATCACTATAAACGACAAAATCATCTATTCCTTCCGGTAATGATAAAACCGATGTGCTTAGTCTCTTCTTAAGTGTCTGAAATGCTTCTTCTTGTTTCGTTCCCCAATCAAACTTAACTAACTTCTTTGTCAATGTTGTCAAAGGCATTGCTATCTTGGAGAAATCTTGGATGAATCTTCGGTAATACCCCACTAGGCCTAGAAAACTTCGGATCTTCGATACTGACTTTAGTGATTCCCAGTTCATAAATGCATCAATCTTAGGCGGATCCACCTTGATCCTTTCCGTGTTGACTACGTGACCAAAGAATCGTACCTCATGCAACCAAAACTCACATTTTGAGAACTTGGCGTACAATTGCTCTTTTGCTAGTAATTCAAAAATCATCCTTAAGTGTTGCTCATGCTCCTTCTTACTTTTTGAATAGATCAAAATGTCATCTATAAAGACTATGACAAATTGGTCCAAAAACGGTCCACAAACTCTATTCATTAAGTCCATGAATTCCGCAGGTGCGTTTGTTAACCCAAACGGCATTACTACTAATTCGCAATCTCCGTAACGAGTCCTAAAAGCCGTCTTCGACACGTCCTCTTCTCGAGCCTTCAACTGATGGTAACCCGATCTTAAATCGATTTTCGAGAAACAACTGGCTCCTTGCAACTGATCAAAGAGGTCGTCGATACTTGGCAATGGATATCTGTTCTTTATCGTGATTTTGTTCAACTCCAGATAATCGATGCACATCCTCATCGTGCCGTCTTTCTTTTTGACGAATATAATCGGGGCTCCCCATGGCGACAAGTTTGGCATGATAAACCCTTTATCTAAGAGTTCTTGTAATTGCTTCATCAACTCTTGCATTTCTGTTAGGGCTAAACGATAAGGCGCCCCTGCGATTGGTGCCGCACCTGCTACCAAATCGATGCGAAACTCTATTTGACGATCCGATGGTATTCCTGGCAATTCATCCGGAAAGACTTCTGGGTAATCCCTCACCACTGGAACATCTTGTATTGCATTCTTTTCAAGCTTGGCGTCGATGGTGTATGCCAAGTAAGCCACACATCCCTTCCGCAGACACTTACTCGTCTTAACTGCATTGATTAACCCTACACAACACTTCTTTCGGTCACCGTAAACATGAATTGTTTCTCCCTTCAGAGTCTGAATCTTGATCATATTTTTATTGCATACTATTTGCGCATGATTGTCGGACAACCAATCCATCCCCAATACCACGTCAAAACCCCCTAAGCACATTGGCATAAGCCTAATAGGGAAATCCTTACCATCTATAACAATTGTGCATTCATCAAATACTTCGTTTAACTTACACTAACTACCGTCGGCTGTTTCTATAGTGTAGGTTTTGTCTAGTCTACAGGAACTCCTATTCAAATAGTGGCAGAAGGTAGTAGACACAAAACTACCATTTGCACCTAAATCAAATAATACATGTGCATACACATTGTTGATAGGGAACATACCAGATACGATGTCGGGTGTTTGCTTGGCCTCCTCCAAAGTCATGTTGTAAGCTCGGCCATGTCCCTTAGCTAGCTTCTTACTATTTTCCGATCTCTTCCCAAATCCGTTATTCACCGTCTTTACATGGGGTGTCGCACTATTTCGATGTTTTGGACAGTCACGTCGTAAATGTCCTGTAGCCTCACGTTCATAACAAGTTTTTCCTTCTAGGTAATCCCACGCGGTATGCCCAGGTTTGTCACATTTTTAGCATGTCAGGCTCCCTGCTCTACACTCTCCCCTGTGTCTCTTGTTGTATTTGTTACATGGAGGAATAGTGAATCCCTTGTTTCGTGCTTTTGCCAGAGTTGGAGTCCATTTTGATTTCTTGTTGAACTTGTTCGATACTTCCCATCTTCTCTTTGCATATCTTCTATCACAATTCTCCCTGGCGTTGTTCTCCTCTGCCACAATCGTGCTAAGCAAGATTCCTTTGATCGCTGAATGCTGGAATGACCTGAAGGTCTCATCATTCGCTGAAGCTTGAGCAGTCTTCACACATATGTAGACAGACTTGTAATCACTGAATACCGCTTCAGATCACGTACTCGTCAGTCTCTAATCTTCAGTTTCAGTCTTCAACGTTTGCTGAAAGTTCTTTGGTGTGAGTGTTGTCTTCTTGAAGTATTGTTGTCTTTGATAGAATTACAATGCAAGTTCTTCAGCGATCACTGAACATACTCAGTGAAGATCGCTGGAACTGAAATACAGAAACATAAATACAATGTATAAGTGAAAATGGATTATCATCAAATCACTAAGAGAGAGGATCAACAATCTTCCCCTATTTGATGATAACAAGATAACATAAAGAAGGTTTTCTTATCAAATAATAGTATGGAAAAGTTACATATAAAGTACATGTCCCTTTTTACTATTTTGGGATCTTTTTCAGTTATCCAGTCTCAACTTAAAATTTTTCATAAGTTAAATCTAAGAAAATTGCAAGTATGGAAACTGAAACTGAAACTGAAAGCTTATTCACTAACTTAGATTGTCAGCGAATGTGAAAAGTAACATCGGAACTCATAGACTTGTGTCCCTATTACTTTTTTCAGGGATCTTTTTTAGTGAAGTACATGGAATACTCATTTTATTAAACATAGAAAATATTACAAGTATTACAGTACATGTCTAGAACTTATAGAATATAAGTACAATCACTGAAAGTAGACATAGTACATAAAGTTACAAGGAAAAGTGGATTGTTGTTACAAAAAGAAACATTTCTAGAGCTCTTAGATCTATGTACCCAGGTACATTTTCACCAAGTTTTCTTCGACGTAGGAATTCCCTTCGTATCTTCAGATCTACGACTTTTCCAGGCGTGCTATCATCTATCCAGAGCAAAAGATAAACCAAATGATCCATTGGACATAGATGTAGCTCTGACATTCTCTGAAACCTGACTTCACCTTCATAGTCAATGAATATAACTACTAACTCAGGTTTAAAAGGCACAGAGTTGGGTGTATAGGGACCCTTATCTGGCAAGTCAAGATTCAGCATAGAAATGTTTGT
>NW_020201362.1:46745-51042 GCF_001531365.2 Cynara cardunculus var. scolymus
GAACCTTGTTTCATGTTCGTTCCTTAGGAATGGTCCATCATTAGGATCAGAGAGCTTGAGTTTCTTCTTCCCACCCTTCTTCAGAGTTGGCCTGTCAGGGACCTTGACATACCTGGATATCCTTTTGATAAGCTCGCTGATGGTGTCCTCGATAAGTGTCTTGTGTCTCGACTTGGATTGTTGAATGGCTTCTCTGATCTCCATCTATTCACTGAATCCATAACGACCTAGGTAGGAAGGATACTCGGTAACGGCATCAAGATTGTCCCTGGTGATGAGCATTGAGACCAACGTTCCACCATCTTTAGAATGTTCGCTGATGCTGACGCTGATAATCGGGCGGGGACTGATTCTCTTTTTCAGCTTGGCTTCGCTCCATCGCTTGTCCTTTTCAACCAGCTTCAGATTTTTCTCATGCTTAGCTTCTGCAATCGAAAGAAGTTTAGCCTGGGCTTGGACAGCGTTCACCGTTTTCTTGGACTTTTTCTTTGGAAGGACTTTTTCAGCTAGTGATTTGGCCAGCTTCAAGTTGTCTTCAGTCTGCTTCTTTTGAAGATCTAGCTCTTCTTCAGCCCTTAATGGCTCGAGTCTTTCAGTTTCATATAAGAAGTCGAACTCACTACCACTAGAGGTACGAAGAAGAATTTTTACTCTAGTCTGGTTGAGTGACTCCTTTAGCTGAGACATTTGCTTGTCGGTAGGAGCACAAGAAATGGGTTGATCAGGTACCCGCTCCAGTCGACCGCAGGTTGTTGATAGAATATGAAGTTGGTAATTTGAAGTAATCATAACCTGAGAGGTAGAGCCTTCAACCAAAGGTTGTTGAGGGATATTGAACAATACCTTCAACTTTCCTTCTTCAGCGACCGCCTTGTCTTTCGACTTGGGGTCCTGGTTCCCTGATGGAGTCGATTCACCTTGTCTTTGCTCCCCCTGGGATGTGGAATCCCCAATAGTAACACCTTTGGTGACGGTTGATGGCTTCTGGAACTTGATGGTAAAGTCATCTTCATCATCATCGTCGTCGTCGCCATCTAGATCATTTCCGGTGTCTGGAATGGTAGGTTCATCATTGTTTTCATCATCATCATCTTCATTTTCATCATCATCATCATCATCATCACCAGCAGCAGTGATGGTATGGGCATCATCCCTAAGGATGGCATCAACAACCTCAGCTGAAACAGCTTTGGTGGACGGGATTACAGGAGCAGCAACTGCTTCAGCTCTAGGAGCCTTAGCTTCAACTGCAGCTGTAGCTGATACTGGACCAACAGCCTGAGAAGGAGTAAGCACAACATCAGATGATTCACTAGCATTGGACCTCATCTCCCCTTCTTTGGCTAAGACTTGAGAGAATTGGCCAGAGAGTTCGTCCAAGCGCTGACGCTAGAGAACCATTATATCCTCTAGCCTTTGCAAAGCACTGGCTAGAGTTGTCTTTGCCTCATGTGTCTCATGGAGCTGAGCACGATCATAGGTAGAGAAAGAAGGAGGTATCACTGGAGCTGGTTGACGAACAGCATCCAGGATCTGTTGAAGAAGGCCAATCTGCTGATCAGCAATAGCCTGAGCATCGTCAGCCCATCTGTGAAGAACAACAATGTCATCGATGTTGGCTTGAACAGTTTCTTGGAGAATCTGGAGATGACTCTGAACTTCTTGAACGTCCACCTGGATGGCAAGGAAGTTCGCATCAAGATCAGCTTGGCGGGGCATCTCTTGATGGACTTCGTTGATCCTGCAGAGGACGGTGTCAATGGCTGGAAGGAGAAGTTTGATGTCAAATGCCATATCATAGGCATCATCGATCTCTTCATCTATTCCATCATCTTTCTCTCTTTCTCCTCCATCATCTTTCTCTCTTTCTTCCTATTCCACTTCCTAAACATCAGACCTGAAAAAGAAGAAGTATGAGCAGAAGGCTCAAGGTTAGAAGAAAAGAAAGGGTACGAAGATGGAATACTTGAGGGGCCATCAGTGACATCTAAAGGATTGTCACTGGCGTGAGCAAAGATGTTCTCGAGAGAATGGATATCCGTATGCAGAAAAGCATCGAGAGGAGCAACCTCAGGTCCAGTGGTGCGTGTCTCAGTATCAGGAAGGACATTCGCTGATACATCATGTACATGTGTAAAGACCAAGGAAGGAGGAGAAGAGAAAATGGTTAAGAAAAGACGTGGGTGTTCAGCGATGGCGGCGCTGATATTCACACTTTCATTGATTTGGGTCACTGAAGTGGTTGGTGAAGGTACCACCTATATGACAGTGATGGGAAAAATCACTGAAGAGCTGAGAGGGTGAGCAAAAGACGCCTCGGGGATAAGGCTAGTTTCAATAACTGAAGCCTTTTGAGAGGCCCTAGCTAGTGACGTGGTTGTCCCCTTTTTGGACTTCTTGGCTCTTTGAGGAGAACCAAGAGTTGGTTGAGAGGGTCGTTTTGAAGGGGTTTTGGTGGCTTGGCTAGACGAGGGGGGTTTTCCCTTGTCATGGCCACCTGAGGAGAAGAGATAGTGATGGACACAATGGAAGATAGTGCCACAACACTGTCCCTCAGCTAATGATCTAGAATCCTGGATCCAAACTTGAAAACTGAAAGGTTTCCTTCTTTCGGGTAAAGATCTTTAAAGACCTTGGAGAACACCATCGAAAGAAACCTAGTGTAAGGCACCACCTTTTCTCACCGGCGCTTGTTCAGCTTGAGCACCAGGTCATCGAAAATGACCGCATCATAATTTATATTGCGATGCTGAATCGCAGATACGCCTATGATCAAAGCGATCCTAGAGGCCTGGTCCTGACCTCTAGTTTATCCACCCATGCACTGGATGAAATGAGAAAATTGGTATTGCCAGACAGCTGACATCCTGTTCTTCTCAATCTTTGTCAAGTACTTCAGAGGGGCATTGGAGTCCTTCTTTATTGGCCACTGGTGGCCAATGGCGTCCAGAAAATTGATGATCTCGGCGGTGGAGGGTTCGCTGTCGAAGGGACCCTTGGGAAGACGAAGAGCTGACCGGAGTGTAGACACACCAAAGTTCACTTCCATGCGATTGAAAGTGAAATGGATTTGCTCCATCTGTCGTCCAGCCTTGTCTTGGACTTTGACAACCTCAGTAGTGAGCCAAAACTGCTGAAGAAGTTCCTTCACCATGATGGGCTCATGGTTGAGAGCGTAGCCCAAGGACGACTGCTTGAGGAAGTCAGCCACGTCTTGGTAATGTGCTTTGGAGGAAGGTATCTCCAGCAAGGCAATGTGGTTGTTAGCCTTGATAGAGATCTCGTCAAGGGAGAAGTTGACGTTCTTGGCAGCCATATGTTTGTATTAATAAGAATAAAAACAAACTGGTTTGTTAGAAATAAACCAAGTGTTTATGGTAAGATTATAGAAACAGTTTTTGAACTAGGAAAAACTTCTTTTGAAAAATCCTCAAAAGATTAGGGTTTTACAAGTAGAATGTGTTTAAAGAAACAAGATTATAATCATGAAAGAGATGATTAATAAATCTTTACAGTTTAATGTATTAAGAGAACAAAGTTCTTAATCATATTAAACATATTTCTTGTTACTAAGTAGAAACGAAGATTCTGACCTTTGAAGATTAAGAGGAAAGGTCGAGAAGGGTTTGAAAATTTAGAGAGAGTTCTTGCTTTGAAGAAATCTTAGCAGAGGTTTGTCTAAGAAATTTGAAAGCGTAAAGAGAAAAGTGGAGAAGAAGTCTCATATTTATAGGTAGGAGGTGAGAGAAATAATATGAGAGAGAGAAAAGATGACGGTTCGGGAAAGTGGTCATGATGAAAAAGATACCACGTTCCCATCCATGATTGGATGGCATTAAATGAGGTAGCGTAATGACAGAACCTTTTGCGTGTCTCAAAGCGTCGCACATAGTAAATAGAGAATGTTGTCATAAAGACGGTTCATTAACTATTTTCTTTTAAAAACAAATAGTTTTTAAGAAAATGAAGAGTCATTCAGTTTCAAAAAAGAAACAGAAAACCCCATTTAAAATATTTTATCACTGAAGAGAAATATTCAGTGATGGTCTTAAGACATCAGATTTAGTGATAAGAGAGTCACTGAAACTGGCATTTAAAAAAACCTTTTGATCACTAATAAGAAAGGATTCGGTGATCGTTTAGATTTTTAAGATAAGTATAAAGATATACTTGAAGATGTGGTGAGTGGAGAGAATCACTAAAACCACCTTTTAAAACATTTTACCACTGAAGATGAGAAAGCTTCAGTGAAGGTTTTAAGTTGAGAAAAAGAAGAGTAATCATACCCGAGAGAGAA
>NW_020201362.1:51987-65121 GCF_001531365.2 Cynara cardunculus var. scolymus
TCAATCTTTCCACGAGAGAATTTCTTAGAGATGAGAAAAGAAGAAAGGGTATCATACTAGGCACGAGGAGCCTGCTTTAACCCATAAAGAGCTTTATCCAACCTATAGACGTGGTTTGGATACTTAGGGTCAAGAAACCCTGGAGGTTGTTCAACATAAACTTCCTCATGAAGTTTTCCATTAAGAAAAGGGCTCTTTACATCCATCTAAAAGACCTTGAAGTCTCTCTGGGCAGCAAAGGCTAGAAAAAGTCGAATTGCTTCGAGTCTAGCCACTGGTACGAAGGTTTCATCATAGTCGATTCCTTCTTCTTGTCTATAACCCTGAGCAACAAGCCGAGTCTTATTGCGGGTTACCATACCATCTTCATCCAACTTGTTGCGGTAGACCCATTTGGTACCCATCACTGATTTGTCAGATGGACGTGGGACAAGGTACCAGACTTTGTTCCTATCAAACTCAATGAGCTCTTCTTCCATAGCAAGAACCCAACTAGGGTCAGAGATAGCATCATTGATTTTCTTGGGCTCAACTAAAGAAAGAAAGTTGACAAAGAGATAGATATTACCTAGACCTTGATGTGTCTTGATACCTGCATCTGGATCACCAAGAATTTGATGAATTAGATGGCTTTTAGTCCATCGCTGAGCCGGTAGAGCAGCTTCATCTGAATAGACAAGTTCAGGTATAGAAGATGAGGCTTCAGCAGCAGAATCTTCAGCAATAGGAACTATTGCTAAAGGAGCCTCAGATTCAGCAACTAAAACAAGTTTCAGAAACTGAAGGCATTTCATTTATTGATAGATCAGTGTTTGAAATAGAAGGAGGAACACAGCTAATGGGCACTGCAGTAATCTCTAAAGAAGATGTGGTGGAGTGACTAGATGTAACTGGAATGATGAGTGGATCATCTTCAGCATCTGGAGATTCAGTGTTAAGAGAAGCACTGTAAGAAGCTTCAGGTTGTCCATAGTGAGATAACATCCAGTTTTCTAATTCATCCTCATCATTTGAGATGGGTTTTGGATTAGCTGACTGAGATTCGTCAAAAGTGACATGAATAGATTGCTCTATTGTTTGTCTTCGTTTTGTGTCACACCCGGTTAAAGCGGAAACACGAGATGTAACAGGTAAGCGTGTCACAGCAACAGACAATAAATAACACCATAAGTTTTACAAGATTACATCCATAACCAAGTTGGTGTTGAATACTTCTTTACAAAAGATACAAAATGAATTTAATCGGTGTCGCCACATATATGCTCCATAAACTTCATTTCTTACTTAAATCCTGAAAAGCATGAAACATAAAACAACGTCAACTACAAAGAGTTGGTGAGTTCATGGGTTTTCAAATGCACAAAACATTACAAAGCATAAATCATTTCTTGCAAACCTATACATAAATTTTGCACATAATAAATGTAAATCTACAACGATGGTTTAAAACATGAGACGCTACTGAGCCTTTCGGGAACATACGAACGACCATAAGTAGCTCGTACACTCACTTAGGTCCCACAGTTCGTAGTAGTACTAATTCAGCGGTGGTCCAAATTCCACATGATTAGACTAATAAAGACATAGGTAATGTGCACCCTTTCTGGGTGGGACTGTCAACACAATAGCGGCTATCCACAATTACCACGACCCGGGTACATGCCCGAGTTAACAAGTACCGTTTACGGACGGGGGACTTTATTTGGAAACATACTCTCAAGTACATCAATTTAGCATTTATATCATAGTGCAAAACCGTCAATATTTCATGACATAAACAAATCTTGACTAAACAGTTCTTTAGTCCAACAGTTTTATAAATAACTAGTATATTTTTCATAACTTCATGCTTTTCCCCCAGTTTATACAAAGAAAAAACATTAAAAGTGGGACCGTGAATACTCACAAGTTTACTGATGAATATCCAAGAACTTTACGACGTTTGAAGCGCTAAACGTCCGCCCTAACCTTCCTAAACAGTCCAACATCCAGAAATTAGATCGCCTATGGGTTCTCGATAAAGATAAAGTTAAGTATGTCTTATGTAATGCCATTGAGTTTTCATGATTTAAAGTTGATACTTATGCCATTTGCTCTTCGAAATAGACCAGAAATATATATTTTAAAATCAAAGTCCTTTGCACATAAAGCTGCCATTTAGACATAATGTAAATTCTGTTTCTGGAATTTTTGGTCTCACAAATTACCGTCAAAAGGAACCTTCCAAAAGTCATTTTGTGTCCAAATTTTTATATCATCAATAATAATGAGTTAAACAAAATTTTCCCAAATAACAAGAATTTTGGATGGTTTTAAGGCACTAATCATTACCCTACCACTTTGAGTGACACAGTCCCCAAGACAGATTGCACACTCTTCGAGTGGCGGCCATTTGGGGGGTCTAAACTCATCATTTTTCAGAGATGTTAACTTTATTTTCAAGATAACACATAAGGCTAACTTCCAGAAAAAGAATCACCCATTTTCAATGAGTTTTAAAGAAGATATAACCGATTTAAGATGCATGTAAGATTCTGTCAGCAATGCTCTTTTTGCACGATAATCTTGTATCAAGAACTAGAAGGCTCAAAACTTAATATTTTTTAGTGAGACCAGTTGCATTAGAAAGATAACTCATTAAAATAAGTCTTAGAAGAAAAATAAACCATTTTGGAGGAATAACCAGAGAGATATGGTCGTCCAAAGTTGGTTGTACCTACTGTCAAGTGTGTTGTTGCACACTTAACTTGTTTTAAACACTTGAAGGTTCAAAACTTACCCTTTTTATGTCCAAAAACCCACATGCAAGCACTTTTACCAACTTTTCTTGAGTTCTAATGTTTGTAGGCTATAGATTACCATCATTTTGAAGACATTTTCATGTCATTGATGTATAATCTTCCACCTTAGATTCTCTAGAAAGTTTCTTTATAAAAAGAGAAAGAAGAAAAGTGTAGAAGACGAGAAATCATGACGAAAAACATAGGGATTATGAAACTAGTACCTTACCTTTTGCTTGCAACTGCTTGAAGTTTTGGAACGATCTTCAAGATGATAGACTTTGAAAGGTTTTGGAGAGTGATTCCGGTTGAAGTGGTAGAGGAAATGAGGATTTCGAAAGAAATGGGGTTTTTATATGTGTCCTAAATGTAAATAAAGGGCCGGCCTCTTAAGGCCCAAGTCCATAAATTTTTTTATTTTTCATATAAACAAAATAGCCCATTTAAATTTATAACAAAATACAATTTGTTAAATATTGATAAGAATATCATTATTAAACCAAAGTTCCACATTTTTGGTAAAATTATTTGGACATTCAAATGAGACTTTTATATTTTAATTTGGACTTCATAATCTCAACTTTGGAGCATCTTTAACATATTTGGCATTACATAAGTTAACTTTATTAGTTACCCGCCGAAACAAGGTTTTCTAAACTTATATTTTGGGAACTAAGCCAGATGAATTCTAATCAACATGACTAGATCCTAATAAAATATAATTCTAAATATAGAAACCCTATAAAGGTGCTAACCTGACGCTCAAAAAATGACAGATGTCACAGTTTGTTAAATACTCTGAAGGCTTTGGATACAGAAGAATATCCAAGAAGGATTCCTTCATCAGCTTTGGGATCGAACTTTCCAAGTTGGTCACGGTTGTTGAGAATGTAACAAGTACAACCAAATATATGAAGAAAGCTTATGGAAGGCTTTCATCCATTGGAAAGTTCATAGACTGTCTTCTTGAATCTTTTCACGATCAACGATCGATTTTGAGTGAAACAAGCGGTGTTGACAGCTTCAGCCCATAATTGAGTAGGAGATGAGATTCGCTAAGCATTGATCGAGCAGCCTCAATGATTGTTTGATTTCGTCTTTCTACGACCCCATTCTGCTGAGGAGTTCTCACAGAAGAGAAGTTGTAAGAGATTCCCTTGTCCTCAAGAAAGTTATCCATAGTACTATTTTTTAATTCAGTACCATGGTCACTTCTGATAGATCGTACTTTAACATTGTTTAGTACTTCTATCTTTTTTATGAACGAAATGATTTCTTCAGGTGCATCATCCTTGGATCTGAGAAACAATACCCAAGTGTACCTGGCATACTCATCGACAATGACAAGTGTGAACTTCTTTCCAGCTAGGGATTGCACATTGACTGGACCAAAGTGATCCATATGCAATAGCTGAAGAGGCGCAGTCACTGAAGAAATTTTCTTTGACTTGAAGCTATCTCTTGTGTGTTTTCCTTTTTCACTAGAAGAGCAAAGAGATTCCTTTGCAAACGAGTGTTGAGGAAGACCAATGACAAGGTCATTTCTTGACAGCTCACTAAGTGTCTTGAAGTTTGAGATGAGATAGCCATTTGTGCCATAACCAGTTGATATCTAATGAGGCTTTGGAGAAGAAGCAGCTATTCACGGTGAGAAAAGAATTCATGTTGATGATATAAACATTCTCTAGACGAGAACCGGTTAGAGCAACCTTATCATCTTTGTCAAGAACATGACAAGAATTCTTTGAGAATTTAACTGTATAATCTTTATCACACAGGTGGCTGATGCTAAGAAGATTATGCTTCAGTCCTTCAACATATGCAACGCTTTTGAAAGTTGTTTCACCGTTGGCTAATATACCAAAACCTTTGGTATACCCTTTTCCATTTCCACCAAAGGTTACGGAAGGTCCTCTTTCTTCCTTGAAGTGAGTWAGAAGAGATTTATCTCCAGTCATATGTCTTAAACATCCACTGTCCTGATACCATATACCTTTGACATCCTGTACAAGGAAACACAATAAGAATGCTATTGGTACCCAACTATTGGGGTCCAGCTTTGTTAAAGGCTTCATCGTCTGATACTGAAGAACCAGCATCAGTGGATGGCATCACCAAACCTGAAGAGGTTTGAGTGGAAAGAGGAACAACCTTTGACACTACTAACGTAGTTTCAGTGGAAGTCTTCACTGAGCCAGATAAAGAGGACTCAGTGGAAGGAACTACAACGTCTGATGCTTAAGAATTTTCAGCAGGAGTTGTCTTTGCTGAGCCTGAAGAAGAGGCTTTAACGGTTTTCTTCACCTTGGTTGCTAGAGCAGCCTTTGTGGATGATTTCACATTAGTTGATTTCTCAGCCTTGGCTACTTTCTTGCCCAAAACTGGTGAACCAGTTTTAGCGACAAAAGGACACTTGCTGGCAATATGTGTTTTCTCACTGCAGTGCCTACACTTTCTAAAGCTAGGAGTAGCTCTAGGGACAGGAAGTATCAGATCAGAAGTGCGACCAACTCAAAGAATTCTCTTGTCATTGGTTCTAGAAGGAACCTTTGAGGAATTGGATTCCTTAGGTGAAAAGTTCACCTTGAGCTGTTACTTGGATTTCTGATGGGATTCAGATTTCCTAGTCCCTGAAGAAGAAGAGAAAAAGATTTACAAGTTGAAGGAATAGACCTAGATCTATTAGACTTGTTTAGACTTCTTGGGAAGGGATGATGTGATAATGGATTTACCTTTGTCTTTGCACCCAGAACTCGAAGGAGTTCCTWCAAGATGACTCTTAGTAAAAGAAGAGGACTGAGAGGAAGAAGTGTTGGGAATAGAAGAGACGAAGGTACCAAATTTGAGCATGGTCCTGTCTTTAACTCATTATTCCTGATCATAGGAGAATCCTAGACCACTCTTTGTCTTGGCTGGGATCTGAGCGTTAATGATCTCAGAGGCCTTGATGGAAGCTTTGCACCACCCTTCAATGGTAGCTTTCTCAGCCTTGAGTTTAGCGATAGCTCGCTCACGCTCAGCGACAGCCTCCTCACATTCAACAGTGATGGCTTGGTTTACAATAACCTGATGTTTAACATTTTCCTTGACAGAGCTCAGTTCTTTGATCTTAGAATGGCAAATCTTCAATTGCTYTTGAAGATCAACGTTAAGCATTTTAGCTTTCGATTTGCCATTGAGGGCATTGTAAAGGTCAACCGTCAGCGTATCTAGTGCAGAAATACTAGAAGAAGAAGAGGGTTCATTCAGGAAACATACCTGAGTAGAATAAGAATATGGCTCAGAGGATGTAGATGCTTCAGAAGATCCTTCATCTGCATCTATAGCCATCAAGCAGATGTAGGCTTTATCCTCTTCATCCGAAGATGATTCATCAKATGATTCAGCCCAGTCATGCTCTTCAGCAATAAGGCCTTTAGCCTTTCGCTGGTTGTTCTTCACCTTCTTGTACTTCTCCTTCAGTTTTAAGTACTTTTCATCTTTGGTCCTGAAGGTGGAAGGAGCTTTAGAAGATGGCGTCGCATTCTTCTTTCATCTGCATTCACCTGCAAAATGTCCGGGTCGGTGACAGTTGTAGCAGACAGCTGAAGCCTTGTCTATTTTTCAGACTTTGGCTTCTCCCTGAGGGATAGCTGAGGAGATCTGTGGAAATTGCTCTTACTGGCGAATCTCCTAAATGACTTAGTCAGGAGTGCCAGGGACTCATCAAAATCTGTTAAATCTAATTCTGGAATGTCCTCAGAAGAATCTATCTCCGTGATGACCAGGGGAGGAAGAAAAGAAACAAAAGGAGTAGAAGAAGTTTCCACTGAAGAAGCTTCAGAGATCAAAGCTAAAGGAGATCTTTTCATTTCCTTGGATTCTTTTACAATATTGTTTTCAGTTGACGAGATTGCTCATGGTTAAGCAGAATCCCGTATAAAGTAGAAAGAGAAAGAGTGGGCATGTCATTTGACATCTTGAGACACATGGAAAAGGTATCCCAAGACTCAGGAAGGCATTCTAGAAACTTATTTAAAGTTTCAGAGTTAGAATATTCCCTGCCGATAGCCCTAAGATCAATTAGAAGGAAGTGAAATCTCTGATGTACTTCAGACAGCGTCTCAGACTTTCCACAAAGAWAGCTTTCATACTGTCTTACTAGATTGATCTTTCTAGTCTCTTGAACCTGAGTGGTTCCTTCATATTGAACACAAAGTGTGTCCCACATGGATTTAGAGGTTTTGAGTTTCATCAATGAGTGATAAATCTCATCAGGAAGAGACATAGCTATTATAGATTGAGCACGCGTGTCTATAGCTATCTTCTTCTTGTCCTCATCGCTCCACTAATGTGGAAGCTTTGGAATCTGCCGTTCAGGAATCACGACAGTCGTAGCTGTTACTGGAACAACCGGAGCAATAGCAAATGGAATATATGGTCCATTTTCAATATAATGTGGGATTTCAGTATGCACACCTTCCAAAAAGAGGGACATCCGGTTCTTCCAGAGACTAAAGTTGTCACAGACAAATCGGGGAGGTTTGGCATGAAAGCCATTATCTTTTGTGTGTGTGTTTGCAATTTGTAAAGCCATTTGTAAGCGGTAAAGTTATCTAAGAAAGGAGATAAACTAATACCGTAAACAGCTAAACACAAGAAAAGAAAGAAAACGCTGCTCTGATAGCACTTGTTGGTCCCATGAGGGACAACAAGAAGAGAAAGAGCTTGTAGAAGGGGGGAGGGATGAATACAAACACAATATTTTTAAATTTAAAATATATATTGATAAAGAAGATCAATACATATTTTACAAGATTGTTTGCGTAAAGATAAGGTAATAAAAACCTATCTAAACAATCTTTAGTTACACACAAATTCTTAGCAAATACAAGAAAAGAAATTCTTGTAAAGAAAATCTTTTACTTAAGCTAGAAAATGCTTGAAGTAAGAATTAGGGTAGGAGAGTGAGTTACGCGCACTCTGCATGGAGAAGAAACACTTTTATTTATACCCAGTGCATTAAATGTCCATTTAATGCAAAATGGTAGGGTTAGAGTGCGTGTCAAGCTTTAAGAGAAAGACTTGTCCTTTGCTACAGTGAATAGTACAAAAAGCACTATTCATGAGCAGACATCCTTACCTAAAGTTTGTGGACAATAGAGTCGACTAGTCGGCTCCGTACCGTACCAACTTTCATAAGGGTATGGGTTTTGTCCTTTGTGTACATAAGGACAAGACAACAACAATCATGCTAAGCAAGCTTCCTTTCATCGCTGAATGCTGGATTGACCTGAAGGTCTCATCATCATTCGGTGAAGCTTGAGCAGTCTTCACACATATGTAGACAGACTTGTAATCATTGAATACCGCTTCAGATTACGTACTCATCAGTCTCTAATCTTCAGTTTTAGTCTTTGATGTTTGTTTAAGGTTCTTTTGGTGTGAGTGTTGTCTTCTTGAAGTATTGTTGTCTCTGATAGAATTACAATGCATGTTCTTCAGTGATCACTAAACATACTTAGTGAAGATCGCTGGAACTTAAAATACATAAACATAAATACAACGTATAAGTGAAAAGGGATTATCATCAAATCACTGAGAGAGAGGATCAATCACTCTGCATCGTGGTTACCTAGTTCATCAGGCCAACTGGGCCCTCTAATCCCTTAAATTCTTTCGGCCCAGTGCCTTTGAATGTTTCAAAACTGCATCCTTTCTCTCTTATTGTCAATTCAGTTTTCTTTTTGGTGGGCGACTCCACTTTCTCTTGAATAGACACTTCCACCTTTTCCGTGGCTTGAGTGTTCTCATGTCGAACACTTTCCTCCTCTCCATCTTCATTGTCTTTATATCTGTCACCCAACATTGCCTTAAGAATATTTGGCAATGTATCCCAGAGGACTTGTGCCATTTTCTGAGCTATCATTTCCTTTGTGAGGGGATTTTCCCCTCCCCGACCTCCTTGACTCCTACGGACAGCTAAATTAGCTTGCGCAGATGGAGTCGTACTAGAACTAGCAGTTCAAACACTTCCTCGACCTCGACTTTGGGCTCGTGTCCGACATCGAACTGTTGGTGGAGCCATGCCATTAATACCTCCCCCATTGATGGGGTTCCTTGTTGATCCACGAGAAACCATACTGACATAATAGGGTATTATCGTTTTAACATGGTTCTAAAGTCAAACATAACACACTACTATTTTTATAATATAATCACTATATATAAGCGAAGTACATAATAAGGAATTCACGTCAAAAATTTCATAATGCTCAGTAAGCTATATATATATATATATATATATTTCGTGTCAATAAACAATCATGGAGAGAGAGACATTACATAATCCCATTTACTTACAAAAGATGGGATACTTCATAATTCTAAACACATCTCTAAATCATGTGAATGCTCAAAAAAATCTATTGAAGCACTGGACTAGATGACATTTCGATCAACTATCTAGACACGCACATTTAAATCACATACCCAAAAGATCTTTCTCTGTCCCCTCTCTCAAAAGGATTCTATGTCTAAAACTAATTTGCGGGGTAATAAGGGAGATAAGGGTCCCTCAACCACTCCTCAAAAGATGTGGATGGCCTGGAATGCCACAACACACTAGCCCTTGGGCCATTTTTGATACATTGAACCCAGTCGGAGAAATAGCCCCTCACCACACCAGCGTAGTCTATGGTCATTTTCTTATCGAAGTGAACTCTGTCTCTGAATCTAGCGCCTACTGAGCGAGCAACAATTCTTCGTTCATGTTCAAGTACAACTTTATCCCAAATCAGTGTATGACGTTGTTCCGACAAATTTGCATTCTCTACAATTAGCTCTTTTAGGGCTCCTCCTTGTTTGACATGCCCCCTGCTGAAGATTGTTCAGCCATTCCTTTCGTCTAGTATTCCCATCTAAACTTTGGGTCAACCTCTCTCTTAGTTTTGTGTTCTCGCCCGTCAAGGTCTCTATAGTCTCCATCATGTCCTCACGTGTAGGGGTGCAGGGCGTGTAGTCTTCCGAAGACTCGGGTATGGTCCTTTGCCTGATGGGCTCTCATGATGACACTTCACTAGTGTGGGATAGACTATCGCTTCTGGACCGGGTGCAGGAAACATGCCTGACTCTAGAGCGGTGACTATCAATAGATCCTCTAGTCGGTCCTAGCCCGTAAGGTATCCTACGTGTTCCATATATGCATCTGCGTCTTGTAGCCCTAGTGTGAATGGTGTGAACCATGTCTCCTACAAGTCATAAAAGGAACACTATGTCTGGTAGTAACGTAATAAACATGTGCTTCTAACAATCCTCTCAGTTTAAGCTTAGGCTAATTAAATATTAACCTAATTACCTTAAACTAAAGCTTTGATACCAACTTGTAACACCCTCATTTTTTTTAGCATGTTACGTAATCTGAAACAAATTCCTAAATAAATATTCCAAAAGACGGTTAAAATAAAACCGTTTACATCGGATGTCTTTGAATCAACCAAAAATTAACTTAAGTTCTAACCCACCTCATACCAGGTTAAGTTACAAAAGATCGACACAACACTGCTAGACAAAAGACTAAAAATAAGATTATAATTAGCAACTCTCTAAGCGTGTCCTCTACCCTTATCCAACCTCGAACTACCTGGCCCTGAGATGCATATTATAGTCAGATTATAAAGCTCAGTGAGTTCATGGTTTGCGTTAATAAAATCATATCTTGACATATATATAAGGCACATATGCACGCTTTATAATAAAAGTCACACATTTAAGAAAATATATATTTAAAACACTGAAAATAAGAGATCTCATATAATGTTTAGTCAGGTATGGGTCATTTAGTCACAAACATGCCATGAGTTGATATGTCAGTTTTAATTGATCACCCACTTATCCGGGTCGTGTTTTATACTGGTCGTGACTTACTCGTCAAATGCCCACCCTTGAATCATAAAACTTTAATATGGAATAGCATGCTAGATTTATTCGAAAACTGATTAAACACATAGCATGTAACCATTCACAAAATAACATACATGTAAAATATATCATTTATGTAAATTGAAACATCATGCATATGTACACATTACCATATAATAGGTATGCATCCCATTGTAAGTCTCATGAAGACTCACCTGATAATGAAGGTTGCTTAACTAATGTCATTGACTAGTAACCTACAGTTTATAATAACGAATAGTATACAAATGATTAATTTCTCTCAAAGGCTTATGGTCAACTACGCCGACTAGGGTCGACCTTGGTCAACTATGCTTAAGAACGCTCCTCACATCAATTAAAATTATAGGAAACGTGAGTTCTGACATAAGGTGTATCGTCTAGCTATAGATCTTAAAACGACGTCATAAACGTGATTATTAAGTTATCTATTATATGATAGACATGTTAATAATTAAATATTTCGGGTTAAAAGCGTCCTAATAAATTTACAACTCGAGTAACGCATCGTATAGTCAATTATTCATTTTCTAACTCCAAAAATTCATCTTTTATAAAATAAATGTCTAGACAATATATATATATATATATATGTATATATATATATATATGTATATATGTATATATATATATATATAACTCAATAGCTACACTTTAATCTCATAAAAAAAATGATCGAATTATTTAAATGATTCATTCTAATTATCCCCTGTTAGCTCCAATATTTACTTAATGTAAAAGTATGAAAAATTATTCTGCAAGTGTTGACAGAAGGGTATCTTCCACAGAAGACAACAGAGTACCATCAACAGAAGTTGTTTGATCGTGCAAGTCAAGAATGACAGAACCTCTGTTGTCTCTCACAGAGGTTCTGGAAAATGGTCCTCTGGCAATAAGAACCTACAAGTCTTCTACAGCAGAGCCTCTRAGATGACTCACAGAGGGTCTGCGGATTCGTCTTCTGTGAAGATCCTGTTCTGCTGTTTTTTCAAAGGTTGTTAGCTGCACGTGCTTCTCACGTGACTAGGTCTATAATCGACTTTATTTGGACGGCTTGGATGATTTCACTCGTCTAAGTCATGTCAGAAAGGTCGTTAGGAACTAGTATAAATAGCAACTTAGGCCTTTGTAATTTTGTGTTCTTCCGTATTGTAATCGTCTTATTTTCAATCAATTGAAAAACCTTTGAAGCTATTCTATTGCGTTCATCTTCTTCCAGGCGAAAGAGGGTGAATCCTTGTCGGACACATACTCTAAACTAAACACCCTTATTAGCAATTGCAAAAGGTATGCAGTAATGAGAACGGCAGAGGACAACAACTCTCTGTTCTTGAAGAGCTTTGGAGTTGAATGGATGCATCTAACCATGTCCATGAAGGCCACCTTAGATTTGGAAATGTGGACTCTGGCTGACTTATTTGGCTCTCWTAAAAGTCAAGAGCCTCAAGTTCTACAAATGAAAAAGAACTATGGTGGTCCACTTGCTCTAGTTGCAGAGGATGGCAGCTCTGGAAAGGGAAAAGGATCACAGAAGGAAGAGAAGGAGAAGAAGAAGAAGAAGAAGAAGAAGAAGAAGAAGAAGAAGAAGGTGCGCACTTGCTCATGCAAGCTTTTGCCAGTAAGAGCCTTAACTCTTAAAGAGCGGTCACCGGTAGGATAGCAGAGAGTGACAAAAGTTCTGATGAAGAAGTCTCGATGAAGGAGATGATGAAAACTCTGGCCTTGATCACCAGAGAATACAGAAAGGGTGGTGAGAGGAAGGAATACAAAAGTTTCAACAGAAGAAACTTCACAGAGGGAGGTAGATCGGATACAGGTGAGAAGGAGCAGAAGCCCTCGTAGAAGAAGGAAGAGTCGAAGGAAGGATGCTTTAGATGTGGCAAGCCAGGCCACTTTGCTGCAGATTGCTGGTCAAAAGGGCCAAAGGCTCCACARAGGGGTCCTAGAGATGCAGCCTTCTACAAAAAGAAGGCTGACTACTATCTGCGGAAGTCTCTACTAGCTTAATCGAGTGAGTTAGTAACTGATGAATCCTCTGATGAAGACGAACAGAAGGGTCTTCTTGCTTGGGAAGACTCGGACACCGAGGATGAGCTCTTCTGTGGGATGGCTAATATCGACTCTGACTCCTCTTAAAGAAATGACCAAGAGGTTTCTACTTCTTACTCTACTGAATCACTTGATCTATACACAGAGATCATCGATAACCTCGATTCATGTCATTTGGAGCATTTCAAGCTAAAAGAAAAACTTTCTCTTTGTGAAAAAGAAGTCATTCTTCTAATAGAGGAAAAAAACAGATTTTTCAAAATGTTCGAAGAAGCTCAAACAAAGTTTATAAATTTGGAAAATTCTTCAAAGGAAAAGTTTGCCGAGGTTCAAAAAGATTTAAAAAAAGGTGGATGAGTTAAGGAAG
>NW_020201363.1:0-1787 GCF_001531365.2 Cynara cardunculus var. scolymus
ATTATTAATTGTGATCGATGCAATCTTTGACATCGACCGGGTCCATGTTTAAAGATGACCGGTTCCTGTTTCAATTGTCGAGAACAAGGTCACATGTCAAAAGATTGTCCCAAAGCTCAGATCCAAACTGACAAAGGGAAAGGTAAACAACCAAGTACTAGTGGACGAGTCTTTGCATTACCTGGCAGCAAATCTCAAGCGGGTATGATTTCGGGTCATGTTAAATTAATTGATTTATCTGTTTATGTTTTGTTTGATACTGGTACAACACACTCAATTATTTCTGAACAATTAGAATCCCGATTAAAACTGTATGAGCAAACCACCGAATTTCCAGTGGTAATATCTACCCCCAATGGGTGGTTCAATCTGTGTGCTAGCTCGTTTTTTCAACTGTTCGTTGCTTATTGGGGATTGCATTCGAGAGGTCACTCTGCTTCCAATGCATATGTCCTACTTCGATTTAATATTGGGTATGGACTGGTTGTCACGCCACCGAGCAACAATAGACTGTAATGCCAAACAAATTCTGTTTGGGGATATAGACAACCCAGAAGCAATCTTCCAAAAGAAGATGTTAGTGCAGTAGTCTCTATTACTGTGAAACAATATACGTGGCAAAACAATGAAAGTTTTCTTGCTGCTCTACAAGATCCTGAACAGGTATTTCCTACTTCAACATCCATACCTGTCGTTTCTGAATATCTTGATGTGTTTCCCGATGATTTACCGGGTATACCACCGGTACGGGAAGTTGAATTTACTATCGATCTAGTTCCGGGAGCTTCTCGTATATCCAAGGCTCCCTACCGAATGGCTGCAACTGAAACGAAAGAGCTTAAAACTCAACTCGAAGATCTATTGAAGAAAGGTTTCATTAGACCCAGTGTTTCACCCTGGGGAGCCCCAGTTCTTTTCGTTAAAAAGAAAGACGGTACGATGCGTCTTTGTGTCGATTATCGGGAACTTAATAAAGTAACTATTCGTAACAAGTATCCGTTGCCAAGAATCAATGATCTGTTCGATCAATTACAAGGGGCACGATACTTTTCCAAAATTGATCTTCGGTTCGGGTACCATCAACTTCGTATCCGAGATTGTGATATTCTGAAAACAGCATTTAGAACTCGTTATGGGCACTACGAATTCTTAGGAATGCCTTTCGGGTTAACTAATGCTCCAGCGGTCTTTATGGATCTTATGAATCGAGTTTTCAAAGATTATCTCGATGAATTTGTTATCGTGTTTATTGATGACATCTTGATTTACTCGAAGTCAAGAAAGAAAAACCCGTGTGTTGAGAAACAAGGAAATAAGCTTAGTAAGGGTACAGTGGCGATTTCACAAAGGATCAGAAGCAACATGGGAATTGGAATCAGAAATGAAAGAAAAATATCCATGGTTGTTTGAATGAATTCCGGGACAGAATTCTTTTTAAGAGGGGGAGAATGTTATAACCGGGTCTGAGACAACATGGGTTGAGGTAAATTATACATGTGTATTATGTGGATTATGTGAAATGTGCATATTTAAGTAGAAATGCATGAAGCATTTATGTGAAATATGAACATGATATCATGCATATTATGAAATGATAGCATGACATATATAATTCATACGTGTATGCATGTAGGGTGAAGCATGCATGAGGTGGTGTTTATTGAGTTTAATTATTCGGGTGAAATCATTGTATCTTCATGGTTAAGATATCATGAATTTTATAATGCAAAACCACCGCCCAAGATTATTTCTATTGGAGGAAACTTTCACCGTCTTTGAGTTTTTAT
>NW_020201363.1:2859-8485 GCF_001531365.2 Cynara cardunculus var. scolymus
AGAGAAGCTCTGATTGACTTTCATAATGGAACCAGAGGATGCTGGTTATTTATGAAAAATCTTTTATAAGATTTATTGGTTTGGAAAAATAAGCTTTATATCTTAAGAAGAAAGCTTAGTGATTTGATTCATTGTTTTAAAATTGTTTTTCGAAAAAGTTTTTATACTTAGTCTTTTTATGAAAAACAGACCAGAGAAGCTCTGGTTGACTTACACGTTGAATCAGAGGGGCTCTGGTTGGTCATGTCTTTGGAACCAGAAGCTCTGGTAGTACAATTAGAGGCTCTGGTCGAACATGAACTTTTTATAAATTGCTCGTTTTACGAAAAATGCTATCTTATTGGTTGAAGGTTTATCTAAAGATCATTTATATGAGTCAGAGATGATGGCTAGTACAACCAAAGGCTCTGTCATGAAGACCAGAGGCTCTGGAAGATAGGTCAGAGGCTCTGGTCCTGTTTCGAAATATTTTCTAAGTGTGGTTTAGAACCAGAGGCTCTGTCATGAAGACCAGAAGCTCTGGAAGAGAGACCAGAGGGGCTCTGGTCCTGATTGTTTAAATATATTCTATGGTTTGAAGACCAGAGGCTCTGGTCGTGAACCAAGAAGCTCTGGAAGAGAGACCAGAGGGGCTCTGGTCAAGAATGTTTAAAATATTTTCTAAGTGTTACCAGAGCCCCGATGGACCAAAGTAGTATGTTTTCAGTTTTGCTTCATAAGATGTTTGGTTTAAAATAAATGTTTTGGTGATCTTCACCCTGCATTACATAAAAGGGAATCTCACTAGACATTCATGTCTAACCCTCATTTTTGTGTTTTTAAATTATGTGTGCAGGTAATGATAATAAGGGAAAGCGTGTTATGTGAATTATTTCCCTATATGCTTAGCTGTTTTGGAAGCTTAGATGCTAGGATACAAGATTATGTACTTTTGGAATTTTTGGGTTGTGTATTTTATATTCCAAACTCTTGTATCATGGACCTATGTGGGGAAAACATGTATTCTATATATACGAAATATGTGTTATATGTAATATGTGGATTGGGGTGTTACAGTTAAATAGGTTAAGGCCCAATAAAATCGAACAAAACCCAGTTAAATGGGTTAAGGCCTAATAAAACTGAGATTTAATATACGAATACCTATATATATAAATGTGTACATGTAACATATAAAAATCAAGAAAATAGGACAACTCCATCGCCGATCAGCGAGGGATCAGCGAGAGAAATGGCAAAAATCAGATTCCCTCGCTGATCAGCGAGGGATCAGCGAGGGAAATGACAAAAATCAGATTCCCTCGCTGATCCCTCACTGATCAGCGAGGGATCAGCGAGGGAAATGACAAAAATCAGATTCCCTCGCTGATCCCTCACTGATCAGCGAGGGATCAGAGAGGAAATCTGATTTTCGCCATTTTTTTATTTTACAACTACAAATTTAATTACTTATTAATTTTTAATTATTGATTATTAAATTTTCAATTATTTATTATTTTTTAGAATATTACAAAAATTAATTAATAAAACCGAATAAAGCCCACTAAGGCCCATTAAACCGAATAAAGCCCATTGAGGCCCATTAAACCGAATAAAGTCAAATAAACCTGAATAAAGTTCATTAAAGCCCGATAAACTCAATGAAGCCCGGTAAATGAATTAAGGCCCAATAAAACCGAACAAAGCCCAGTTAAATAGGTTAAGGCACAATAAGGCCGAATAAATCTGCATATAACACACACACACACACACTATCTATACATTCACATATGTTTAAACAATATACATCGATCCGATATAGGTATGGCAACCAGTACACATCGTGTATATATATGTATATAACATTGACCGACGGGTATATACATATAACACATACAACGTCGTGTAAACATATGTATATGACACAGGCTGACGGACGTATATACTTATAACACATGCACATGTATACATACGCTACCTAAATATATAAATGTGTCCATGTAACACATAAAAATCAAGAAAATAAGAAAATAGGACAATTCCCTCGCTGATCCCTTGCTGATCAGCGAGGGATCAGCGAGAGAAATGACAAAAATCAGATTCCCTCGCTGATCCCTCACTGATCTGCGAGGGATCAGCGAGGGAATCTGATTTTCGCCATTTTTTTATTTTACAACTACAAATTTAATTACTTATTAATTTTTAATTATTTATTAATAAATTTCCAATTATTTATTATTTATTAGAATATTACAAAAATTAATTAATTAAACCGAATAAGGCCCATTAAAACCGAATAAAGCCCATTAAGGCCCATTAAAACGAATAAAGTTTATTAAGGCCCGATACACTCAAAATAGCCCGGTAAATGGATTAAGGCCCAATAAAATCGTACAAAACCCAGTTAAATAGGTTAAGGCCCAATAAAACCGAGAATGAATACTCGAATACCTAAATATATAAATGTGTACATGTAACACATAAAAATCAAAAAAATAAGAAAATAGAACAATTCCCTCGCTGATCAGCGAGGGATCAGCGAGAGAATTGGCAAAAAATAGATTCCCTCGCTGATCCCTCACTGATCAGCGAGGGATCAACGAGGGAAATGACAAAAATCAGATTCCCTCGCTGATCCCTCACTGATCATCGAGGGATCAGCGAGAGAATCTGATTTTCGCCATTTTTTTTATTTTACAACTACAAATTTAGTTACTTATTAATTTTTAATTATTGATTATTAAATTTCCAATTATTTATTATTTTTTAGAATATTACAAAAATTAATTAATAAAACCGAATAAAACCCATTGAGGCCCATTAAACCGAATAAAGTCAAATAAAACTGAATAAAGTTCATTAAAGTCCGATAAACTCAATAAAGCCCGGTAAATGGATTTAAGGCCCATTAAAACCGAACAAAGCCCAGTTAAATGGGTTAAGGCCCAATAAAGCCGAATAAATCCACATATAACACACACACACACACTCACACACTATCTATACATTCACATATGTTTAAACAATATACATCGATCTGATATAGGTATGGCAACCAGTACACATCGTGTATATATATGTATATAACATTGATCGACCGGTATATACATATAATACATACAACGTCGTGTAAACATATGTATATGACACGGGCTGACGGACATATATACTTATATAACATGCACATGTATACATACGCTACCTAAATATATATAAATGTGTACATGTAACACATAAAAATCAAGAAAATAGAACAATTCCCTCGCTGATCCTTCGCTGATCAGCGAGGGAATTGGCAAAAATCAGATTCTCTCGCTGATCCCTCGCAGATCAGCGAGGGAGCATCGAGGGAATTGTCAAAAATCAGTTTCCCTCGTTGATTTCTCGCAAATCAGCGAGAAATTTTCCTTTTTTCTTGATTTTCTCGTTTTTTATGTGTTATATGTAGATATTATTATGTGTTGGTGTCGTATGTATACATGTATATGTGTTGTTTGTATATATATATATATATATATATATATATATATTGTGGTTGCTAACCACGATTTGTATTATATGTACACATGTATTTATTCGGTTTTATTGGGCCTTAAGAGACTTTATTCGGTTTTTATTGGGCCTTAATGGACTTTATTAGGTTTTATTGGGCCTTAAGGGACTTTATTAGGTTTTATTGGGCCTTAAGGGACTTTATTCGGTTTTATTGGCCCTTAATCCATTTATCGGGCCTTAATGGCTTTATTCGGTTTTAATGGGCCTTAAGGGACTTTATTCGGTTTTATTGGGCCTTAATGGACTTTATTAGGTTTTATTGGGCGTTAAGGGACTTTATTAGGTTTTATTGGGCCTTAAGAGACTTTATTCAGTTTTATTGGACCTTAATCCATCTATCAGGCATTAATGGCTTTATTCGGTTTTATTGGGCCTTAAGGGACTTTATTCGGTTTTATTGGGACTTAATGGACTTTATTAGGTTTTATTGGGCGTTAAGGGACTTTATTAGGTTTTATTGGGGCCTTAAGGGACTTTATTCAGTTTTATTGGGCATTAATGAACTTTATTAGGTTTTATTGGGCCTTAAGGGACTTTATTAGGTTTTATTGGGCCGTAATGGACTTTATTAGGTTTATTGGGCCTTAATGGGATTTACTTGGTTTATTGGGCCTTAATGAGCTTCATTCGGTTTTATTGGGCCTTAATGGGCTTCATTTGGTTTATTGGGCTTTAATGGAATTTATTCGGTTTAATGTAATAATTATTAATTAATTAATTTTTTAGTTATTAATTAAAAAAGTAATTAAATAAATTAAATAATTAAAAAAGAAATACCTTTTAGCGATAGAATTTCCCTCGAAAATCCGTCGTTGATACCCACTATATATAAAACCAATCTAGGTCATGCCTCCATTATCAGATTTACTAACTCCATTATTCCAGCCGACCACCAAATCACCGACCACCAAATAGTGACCACCAAATCGTCGACCACCACTGTCTGCGAGGAAGACACCGTCGTTGGCCCCTCGTCGCCAACCGCCACCGTCACCGGCCCCTCGTCGCCAACCGCCACCGTCACCTTCCCGTCGCCGACCACCATCGCTTCCCGTCGCCGACCACCACTGCCCGTCGCCGACCACTGCCGTCTCCATTTCCAACCACCACCGCCTTCCCACCACTACCGTCTCCATTTCTGACCACCACTGCCTTCCGACCACTGCCGTCTCCATTTCCGACCACCACTGCCGTCTGTGTTTACTTAGGTTTGTTTTGACACAGTTACCCTTCTTGATGTGTTGATATTGAGGATATACATTCTATGAGGGAGTTAGACAGTCGAGAATAGAAGTAGGACCAATTTTACATTTTGATATACACTGTGTTTTTCCCGTAAAACATTATATGCTACCTGCTTTATTTTTTACTTTCCGTGTACAACTCCGTTTGCCTCTTTCTCTCTCACATGCCCGCATGTTTATCACAAGACGCTTACGTGACAAAAAATTTGGTTACAATCACTGTCAGATAGATTTTATCAACAACTTATTTATCCCCTTTTCCTTTTTTTTGGTTTACAATTACTCTTACTTTACCCAAACTATTCAATGGTTGTAAATCAAAGCATTTTTTCTCCAAATTCGAACTTCATTGTTTTTCATCAATGTGGAAAACAAGCATTATATATGGTTTCATTAATTATAACTAGTTAAATTATACGTACATGTACGTGTATGTATGTGTGGGGTGTGTGTGTGTATATATATGTGTTATATATTGTATATGTGCTGGTAGCTATCTAAAGAAAGAGGTGGTGTTGGTGCCACATGGGATTCTAGAATGGGAACATTTGGCTTTGAATGACAATCAATATACATCTCACCTACCCAATATTCTTAAGTTTGGAACCATCAATCCATTGTTACGTTGGTCATTTTCTATCTATCTAGGAACCCCACCCTCTCTATCTCCTCACTTTTTTTGGCTCCTTTTTGCTCATCATAATCCATGACCAACAAATTGGACCAACCTCGATGTCATACATATTGAGAAGAACGTTTTTGAGAATCTCTTTAACACCGTCATGGATACGTCAAAAACAAAAGACAATGTAAAGGCGAGAAGAGATGTAGAGGTTCATTGCGATCGA
>NW_020201363.1:9035-10111 GCF_001531365.2 Cynara cardunculus var. scolymus
AGGTGGATGTATCTCTATGAGAGGTGAGTTCCTAATTTTATTGAAATCTAGTACAATATATTCATATAAAACACTCTTCTTGTCCCTAACATGTATTTCATYTYTTTAGRAAGCTTGGGTCGTTAAAGAGAACGGTTCGAAACAAAGCAAAGATTGAAGGCTCTATCGTTGAGTCGTACCTTGTAAATGAACTTTCTACCTATTGTTCCCTCTATTTTGATCCAACAATAGAAACAAGACATAATCGTGAGTCAAGGAACTTTGCCCCGAATATCCTGAGTTGTTCGAAGACCGACTATCGATTAAGCATATTCAAGGTTCCATCTCGTCCACTATTCGCGAATGGTGGAAAACAGATAATCTTAAATGAACATGACCTGGAGACTATCCATAGATATGTCTTGTTCAACTGTGTAGAAGTTCAACCTTTCCAGTCCACCTTTGATGAAAAGATTCGACAAACTGAACCGAATATTAATGATGTTGAACTTGATAGAATTCGGGAGGAGAGGTTAGCTGACTGGTTCTCGCACCACGTGAGTATATATATACTGGTCATTCGTATTAATATACAGAATGTAATAACGTACGTTATGTGTTTCTTACGTGTGGCCTTCTTTTATAGGTCATGTTCGAGTTAAACGACTCAAATGAACAATTAAAATCCCTAACACGCAGACCAGACCGTTATGCCACCATGCATCAGGGATACTTTGTGAATAGTTACAAGTTCCATACAGTGACCCATGGATCCGGTCGAGTTACCCATAATAGTGGTACATGTGTAAGGGGGGCCTGCTATGACGAGTGTGAGTCTGACTTCTATGGAATGTTAGATAAAGTTATAGAGGTGGAGTATTATGGCTCAGTGCGACAGGTGGTTGTCATGTTCAAATGCACTTGGTTTGATACTGCCTCGGGGGTTAGAGTTGACCCTAAACACAATTTGGTAGATATCAAATATAAGTCTAGACTTGGATTCGACGACCCGTTCGTTCTAGCATCACAGGCAGAACAAGTCTATTATACTTCATATCCTTCGATGACAAAGGATTTGAAAGATTGGTGGGCAGTTG
>NW_020201363.1:11696-13067 GCF_001531365.2 Cynara cardunculus var. scolymus
AGGTAAACATACTCCATAATATAAATGAAGATGAAGGTGGCGACGAATCGAACGAAGATAGCGAAGATGAACCAGAATTTGAAGACATAGATGATGATTCAAATGATRAAGATGAACCGATGTTATCTAATCATTCTTCTGATGAGTAGCTTGTCTTCTGTATGCTTATTTCACAGTTGTACATATATAATCGTGATTTGTCATTATCTTTCTTCAAGATATAATCTAATGTTTGTTCTTTCAGGAGATGTCACGCCGAGAGCGTGGTATAGGCCGTCATGGGAGTCGCGGCAGCCCCATGTTTGGTAGGGGTAGCAACTCTGCCCGCTGCCGATGACATTGTAGAGTTTTCGGACACCGCTTTTCGTGGTTTAGATGAGCAAGAGGTGGCCATGGAGACCCCATCTTCGACAGGTTCGGGGTCGGGGAGAGGCCCCAACATAGAGATGCCGACACTGAGTCATCCGAGCCACCGAAGACATTTGTCTTTGTTAGGCCATGGGTAAGTAGATGTGGTATAAGACTTTGTATTACATAATAAAATAATATGAATGTCTTTGTGTTGTAATTTTTTTTTTAATTGTACAGGTTTAAAGATGCCCATGTTGTCCAAGAGGAGACGACTATCTTCAGGTCTTCCTTTGCTGGTCCGTGGCATAGATGGAATGAAGTACCTCAGGAAGCATGTGACTTGATGTTCCAGCGCTTTAGGGTTGGTGTACCATTTTAATGTAATTATACATACAAGGTTATTGTTTTTATATTTATACAAACATTGTGTATGTAGGCTAAGTTCCAGTGGGAACCTGAGCTGGATGACACGGTTCATGATTTATGGACCAAAGCCATGCACAACAGGTACTCTGATTGGATGAGCTCTGCACGTGATTGGGCCGTGGCACAGGCCTATCCTGGTGATCAACAATGGGATGGTAAGGAATTCTCACGGATTAGATTACACCGTCCCGTATGGATACCAGACAGGTTTTGGCTGCAGATGATTGACACGGTATGCATCTCTATTGTGAGCTTTTCGAACTGCCATGTGTACCGACTTTCACCTTATATATGTGCTCTGTTTTTAACAGGTTTGGGATACCGAAGCTTGAAAAAGGAAATCCAGGATCAATCGGGCCAATCGGAACACCTAGTTTGAGGGGTTGTCGTCCAGACACACTGGGGGATCGATTAGTACGACACAACATCGAGACAGGATGGTGAGTATCTAATCTTTTTTGAAAATGTAATTTGTTCTTTATGTTAGTAACAACTTAACCTAATTGTCTAATGTAGGCACAAGTAATGGGTCGTGAGCCTAATGCTACTGAGGTGTTTGAGCGCACACACTGCACGAACCGGAAGTTCGATCAA
>NW_020201363.1:18204-23345 GCF_001531365.2 Cynara cardunculus var. scolymus
GCGCAACAAGTTTGATGCGTTTTTGGGAGTTTGTAGCTTTATGTGTAGTTTGGGGTTAAGAAGGAGAACTATTGTGAGAAAATGCGACGGTGAACGCTGTAATGAGAGTTGACGGTGCTCTACATCGTAGTTAGTTTGGCACCAATCGCGGAGACGCTAGCTACTTCAAAGATCGGTTTGGGCTACGCCATGTATTGTGAGTTTCACGTGATTTATTTTTAAAATGGTTGCATGCCTTAGTTCGATATTTTTATAATATGTGTTTTGAGTATTTGTGTGTCGATGGGGATGTACTACGATATGATTTTGTAAAGACGAGCATGCTTTGTGAGCTTGTCTAAGCCGTAAGTGCGGACATGCTGTGTGAGTTCGCCAGGTAATGCTGTGTGAGGTAGACATCTCCCACGACGCTGTTGCTTTGTGATGTAGACACGCACTATAATATCGTTATTTTGTGAAAARTGTTATTCTTATCAAGGCATGCTAATTTATGAAGCTTCGTGAAAATTGTTTATTATAAAAGTTGTTGTTCATGYATGAAAACCGTGGATTCACTGGGCCTAAGGCTCACCCAAAACTCTTTTAAAACTTTTTCACCCAGGCGGCTATTAGACTGGAAAGAAAAGTTGGATAAAGAGATAAATAAGGATTAGCATCAAAGAAGGATATGTGCAGATCAAGGCATTGTTATATAGAGCAAAGTTATGCTCCTCAAGATTGTAAGTTTAGATGGTGATATAAATTGTAAGATTAGAAATTTTATTTCCGCTGCAATGTAAGTGTTTGATCTTGGGATACCAATTTTGATATATTTAAGTATTTGGAAATTTTGGGATGTTACACTTTGAGTGTTATCATTGATCGTAAATGGACCAAACTAAGAAGGGAGATATGTCATTATGAAGTGGACGAGAAAACCATCACTAATTGCCATGTCCATACTTTTGAGTTTGTCTGCCATGTCACTCACCATCATTATGTGCTCACGCACACCACCGACCCCATTGTACTTGGTAGTCAACATTTTAAGGATCAAGGTACTTACATGGGCCTTTGAAGTCCCTTTAAATTGATCCTCTACAGAGTTAAGGTATGTTTTGGCATCTTCGGAGTCAGGGATGGCTCCTCGGATGACAACAGAAATGAAATTTTTGATGATCATGAGAGACGTTCTATTTGACCGATCCCATAATTCATATGCCTTCTTTTCATCCAGCTTACTTTTGTCGGTAAGGGAAGCGGGTTGTTGTAGTCTCAAAGCATGATCAAGATCCATAAACTCCAAGAATCAATTTGAGTTGATCTCTTCAGGTGTTGAAGTTTGTACCAATTAGGGATTCAATTCCGGACAAATATCCAGAATTTGTAGTTAAAGTAGGTGTTGCCATAATAATATAATTAAATGCATGCTCATATTTATAAGATGACACTTTAAGCATATCAATGAAATTTGAACTAAGCCTATTAAAACATACAAAATGTAGGCAATAGAAACATCACATTCAACTACTAACCGTTCGTTGGATCAATTAGCAACTAAGTTTAATGTCTTATGTTAAATTATGCATACATGTCTTTCACATAGTACCGTTGGGCAAACAATGTAATGGAGATGCAATTTACGCTAAAATACCATCATTTAATCAACAAATAGGTTTCCGTTGGGTCCCCTAAATGTCAATATAAACAATATATTGTATATTTATTTCATCTATTTTGGATAGATTTTCGTTGGTTTCGCTATCCAAAATAAACTTAATCTTGATTAGCAAAACAATTTTAACCCATATATATATATATATATATAGAGAGAGAGAGAGAGAGAGAGGTGGAGGTTCAAACGAGAACACTTCCATTTTACGAAAACGTGAGAACACCCTTATCACATATGATAATACGCGTGAGGGGACCCTGTGATGTGCAGACAACGTGTTCTACGACTTAGGCCGCACCAAAGGTTGTCTGCGTCTATGATTTAGCATCACATGTGATTGTCTTGATGGATTATAGTATCACATCAACAACAAGCTTATCACATGTGATAATACTTGTGAGGAGGCTTAGTGATGTATGGGCGACTTGGCCCGCAACCAAGAACGCATCGAAAATCGCCCACATCTCTGATTTAGTATCACATGTGTATCATATGTGATGAAATAATAATATCACATGTGATTGTCTATAATAAAAGAGTGTTCACACATTCTAGTAAAATAAATGTATTCTTGTTTGAACCTTTCCATATATATATATATATATATATATATATATGCCGTTTGAATGAGTAACAATCAGAATGTAATGGCAAAAGGTTTTTGCATCAAACATAATAATGAATTCAAGTTTCATAAGAGCATAAAATTCAAGTTTTGAATCCCCGAGGAATATAACTCAAAGTTGAAATAACACAGAATCCAAATTTTAAAATTGGAAAATACAGGATCAAAAATTTCCGAATTGTAATTCACTTTTCTGCCCAATTTGCAAATCGAATTCACAGAACCCAATTTGACAAATTTCCAGAATTCTTAATTAAATTATATAAATAAAAATTAGAAGGTGTGCAAATTACTATTCACGAACCATTTTTCAACAAAATCCCACCATTCTAAACTCATTTAAGAAATTAGGGTTTTATCATAATTAGGGCAAATGATGTATATATCAAGAACATGGCTCTGATATCACATGTTAGGTTAATCCCAAAACATATGCATATAGAATATAGATACCTAATCATACATGTGAAAATTCAAGATACAACGAAACAAATAAAACTTACTTGATGAAGTGTTTATCTTTGTTCCACTCGAAGATGCCATGAAGAACGAATTTAGATTGTTGATTGCTTCTCTTCGTTACTATAATCTAATGGATAGCTTTATGTATGTTTTGTTCCCTCTAATTATTAGAGAGTTGCAGAAATTTTAGAGGGAAAGATAGTAATGTATGAGACAAATCAACCACCAATATCTATATATAGTAAACCTAAGAGGTGTGACTTTTCCGAGGGATGTAAATGACGGGGTGTGACTTTTCCGTCACAATTACTCCCATATTATACTTACGTTACTCCAAAAAAAAAATATAAAAGATAATATATTTATATATGTAAATAAATATACAAATGATCAAGGACACGAATTTTATGAGATTCTAACAGGAGTCACTCGATAAAGCAGTCACAAAATTATTAAATGATATTATGTTGCTTGAAAAAGATAATAAATATGAATAATACATGTCATATGAAACCAAAGTTTTATAGTATTTGCTTCATATATTAATTGTTCATGATGATTTAGATTCATAGATGTTCGCTTTTATTTGAATTATGTAATTGATTTCGTTTAGTTTCCTTTACACGATTTACGATTTATGTTACACCCTGTCTTCATTAGGCATATTTTGTCTCTGATCTTCGCTTCCTTCATTCGGTTTCTGTTTTTTAGGTGAACCAATAGGTTTCCAACCTTCAAAGCAATATGATGCTTTGTTACTAATAGAAGTTACCAAATCATTCATCATATTACCGGAAGTTATTGTCAAAGGATTTAGTTGGCGAAGGATATTGATGATAGGTATTCATGAGATTGTTAACAAAAAAAAATCCATATTTGATTCTAAACTTACATCAACGTCAATAATTTAAGGGTTTTGAGACATTAACTCGATGGATATGGAAATATTATAAATTTAATAAGATTTATATCGTTATTATGTCAAGACTTGTTGTAAGTAGATGTAATTCTATTTAATTAATCAAAAGTTGTTTGGTACGTTTCTTACTTATTCAATCCTAAGATATAAGTGAACATAATTGATCCTTGCATGGGAGATGATCGAGTATGGAAAATAAGGTGTAGCTCATTAGTTCTTGAAATGAACTCATGGATAGCGAGAATGATATTCGTAATTATAGTATGCATGGGAGATAACACTCGATAAGTTCAACCGTTGTTTTATGGAATTTATTATGAAGATATACAGGACGTGTTACATTCAACGCAGTTATACCACAATCTTGCTTCCATCCAAATCAAATATATAGCAAATACCATTCATTTTCGTAGTGATGCCCATTTTATTTACAAGATTTCGATCACGATGAATCATCATCCGTTCTTGTTAGATTCACTAATAGATCATTAAGTTGCAACTTCCTCATTACTTGAATTTTAATTGCCAAGTTAAATGTTATCTTATCTGAAATTGCTAAGCAAAACATGGACATTTTGGGATATTATATTTCATTTTATGGTAACAGTATTTTCTATATATGTATATGAGAAGTTATAATATATATATATATATATATGTGTGTGTGTGTGTGTGTGTGTGTGTGTGTGAAGCATCGTATGAGAAAGAGAGTTAAGCTCAAAAGCGTAAAAAAGATTAATTTGGACCCTTGATCACCTTTAATTTCAAACTCACTCGTGAATCGCACTTGATATGGTGATTGATCCTGTCTATCTTGGTACATCTCATCTTAATGTGCATCCAAATGATGAAGATCTCTTCTTACATTTCTCACATTAGCTCTCATTCTCCCAACCCTATACATACATATATATATATATACACATTTATATATATAGGTGAAAGATCGTGTGAGAATGAGAGTTAAGATTAAAATGTAAGAATGATACTTTAACTTAATTAATCATCTTTAATCTCAAACTCACCTATGAATCACACTTGATATGGAGATTGATGTAGTGCATCTTGATACAACTCATCTCGGTTCATCTCATCCTAATATGGATTAAAGAGCGGAGATCCCTTCTTACGTACGCTACTCACCTTAACTTTCCTTCTCACCGGACCCAATAATACACACACAGACACACATATATATATAGGGTCAAGTTTAGGAAAAAACCTTGAAAAATATTTCCTACTAATCATTAATATATTTGTATCACATATGCAAACCGTAGAGATAAACAATCATTGAAATGTTCCTCAATTTTTTTTTCCTCATAGCCTCCTTTAATATCTCTCTCTCTTTATTTATATATATATATATATATATGCATATATATATGTATATATATCCCATGGAAAATGAACATATGAAATGAAACACAAGTATATCAAAGAACAGCAGTATATAGATGTAAAGAAACATATATATTTTA
>NW_020201363.1:24489-26177 GCF_001531365.2 Cynara cardunculus var. scolymus
AATCTTTATGATTATTATGTTATTAATATTGTATTAATTTAATCATACTTTGAAGGTTAAACAAATAAAAAGTAACCCTTTTGATTATTATTTGGAAAAAGTCGGAAAACCCCAATGGACTATTCTGAGTGATTAAATATTTGAACAATTTAAAAAAATACTTAGATAATTTGAAACCTTGTAAATAGGTCATTATTACTTAAAATGATGATCAGTAACATGTATAATAGTTAAAAATCAGAATATAAAAATAAAAAATAAAAACAAAAACAACAAGACGTATATGCCTAATCGTCCTATTTGATTCTCGTCTCACGTGCCCAAATCAGCCCATCTCCAACTGTTGTCGTCTCCTCCAATCGAAGTTGTCGTTGCAACCATTAGTCTCCTTTAGCCCATGTTGTCAAGTCCATCGTGTCTGACCAAACTCAATCATTGTCGTCGATTATTCGAGGGATAGGCTTCTTTGATGATTGTTTTCATGAGTCTAAAGATCAAAATGAAAAAGATCTTCAAAGGCATACTAATATATGTTAAAATATGATAAGAGTGTAAAATAAAAAATTAAAAAGCAACGGATATAAAATAAATTGGATGAATAACTATAAGGGTATAGAGTGTAATTATTACAAATAAAAATTAAATTATTTACGTATTTAAAGATACTAATAATATGATTAAATCAAAAAATATTTCATATTGGGCTCATGAAGGTATTGGCAAGATGATTATAATGGTTTAATTTGTAAAAGAATATGTTTTTATGTAGTATTTATGTGTGTATGTATATATATATATGTATGGATATATATATATATATATAATGTGTGTGTGTGTGTGTATATATATATGATTATGTATGTTAATAAAATAAGGGTGTAAAATGAAAAAAATGAAAAATATAATGATATAACAAGTTTTTTAGAAAAAATTTAAAATTAAATGTCATATTAGATATTTATAGAACATTATTTGAAAAAAAGTGTCATAAAAACATGGATTTATAAAACATTTCTCAAAATTGTCATATAAAATAGTTAATACAACATTTTATATCTAAAAGATTCTAAAACTTATTACCACCCTGTAAAAAGCATTTCTTTAATTTATTGTTTAAAGAAATAGAAATTAGTTGGAACATCTACGGTTGTTGAATTTACTTTTATTCACTAAAAGGGTATCGTGCAATGCAACAAGATATATATCACAATTTTAATTTTTCGTTCAATTTTATCTCTGTAGATGTTATAATACGGTTTATGTAATTTTGAGAAAAAGACAATGTTTTTATTTTTTAATAAAATATAATTTTGAACATATCATAAAATTTTGTAAATAAATATATTGGTATTAGTATCAAATTAACTATTTAAAATTTCTTGTTTTTTATGTAATTTCTTTAATTCAATTTTTTTTATAATTTAATTTATATTTAATAACGAAGTAAATAATTTTTTTCATTTAATTATATAATTTTTATTAGGGTAACAATTAATTAAGTATTTTATTAGAATTTAATAATTGTTTTAATTATATTTTAGATTTTTTTTAATGAAAGACAATTACAACCCTAAGGTGTACCAATAGCACCCCTAGGCCTATCCTTATCATTTTCTTTTCTTTTTTCTTTTTTTTCTTTTTATTGTTTTTACCTTTTGTTTTTTTCTATTTAAATTATTAATTAATTC
>NW_020201363.1:28717-30627 GCF_001531365.2 Cynara cardunculus var. scolymus
ATATATATATATATATATATATATAGAGAGAGAGAGAGAGGATATGTACATTAATATAAATAATAATAAAATATATTATATTATTTGATTAATTTTGATATTTTATATGTTTTAGTCATGTTCAAGTCCCAATGCATTTAGCACCCCTATTAAAGGGGTGTCATTAACGTTCCTTTTTTTATATTTAAAACGAAATGTTTATCTTGTATTTGATTATATTTATCTGCAGTTAGTTACACGAATTCAAACATGGAGCTTTAATAAGTTGTGCTTACGCACACTTTATTTGTAATATTGAATTTTAAGTAATATGAATCAATAAATTGTACTTCATGCATAAAAAATGGTTTTTTAAGAGTTTTTGTAAAATGTTTTATAATATAACTAGAATAGTGCTCACATAATATAGCGAGATATTTCTCAATTTTAATTTTTGGTTTTTTCATTTATCTCCATCGATATAATACGGTTTTTAGTGGTTTTGAGAAAGTGAATGTTTTTTATTTTTGAATAAAATATAAATTTAAAACTATCATAAAAATTTGGAAAAAAAATCGATATTAGTATCAAATTTACTATTTAAAGTTCTCATTTTTGTATAATTTCTTTAGTTCAATATTTTGTATAATTTCTTTTTGTATAATAACTAATGATTATTCTAATCATATTTTAGATTTTTATATTCAAAATGAGATGTTTATTGTAGTTAGTTACACATATTTAAAAATGAAGTTTTAATAAGTTATACTTATGCACAATTCACTTGTGATCTTGAAATTTAAGTAATATGTATTAATAAATAGTACTTTATGCATAAAAAATGGTTTTTAAGAGTTTTTATCAAATATTTTATAATATAATATAGATATAAATATTATAAACATTTGAAGTCATAAGTTAATATAATTTTTTCTAATTAAAATTCGTATATGAATACACAAATCGATATTTGGGATTCTCTCTATATATAATTAGAAGGATATTCCGTAATGCAGCTGAATATATATCGATTTTAATGTTTTGTTTTATTCTGTCCTAATAAATGTTTTAATACGTTTTTTATATGGTTTTGAGAAAAAGATAATGTTTTTTTATTTTTGAATAAAAAATAAATTTGAAGATATCATAAAATTTCGAAAATTATATCAATATTAGTATCAAATTAACTAAAAGGTTCTTGTTTTTTTGTGTAAATTTTTTAATTTAATTTTTTATTATAAATTAATTTAAATTTAATAACGAAGTAATTTATTTTTTGTTTAATAATATAATTTTTTATAAAAATAATAATTAAGTATTTTGTTAGAAATCAATGATTATCCTAATTATATTTTAGCTTTTTTATATTCAAAATGAAATATTTCTCCTCTATTTGATCATGTTTATCTGAAGTTCGTTACACTAATTCAAACATTCGTTACACTAATTTAAACATGAAGTTTTAATAAGTTATACTTACGCACAGTTTATTTGTAATCTTGAGTTTTAATTAATATGCATCAATAAATGGTACTTCATGCATAAATAATGGTTTTTAAGAGTTTTTTGTCAAATGCTTTATAATATAGTATAGATTATATAAAGTGAATTTTTATTAATTAAGATATTATCTTATTTAAATTTGTTAACGTTATAATTTATTAAGAAGGGTATTCGCTCAATACAGCGAGATACATCTTGATTTTAATGTTTTATTTTATTTTTTGTCTCTATCAATGTTATAATATGGTTTTATGTGGTTTTGAGAAAAAAAAATGTTTTTTAATAAAATATAAATTTAAAAATATCATAAAACTTTAAAAAAAATATCGATGTTAGTATCAAATTAACTATTTAAAAGTTATATTTTTGTGTAATTAATTTAATTCACTGTTTTTTAATATAACTTAATGTAAGTTTGATAAATATGT
>NW_020201363.1:31567-60153 GCF_001531365.2 Cynara cardunculus var. scolymus
TTTAATAAGTTGTACTTACGCACAATTTACTTGTAATATTGAATTTTAAGTAACGTGCACTAATAAATAGTACTTTATGCATACAAAATAGTTTTAAGAGTGTTTATCAAATGTTTTATAATAAGTACAGATAATAATACCATTTTAATTTCATGTAAAAGCATCAAATATTCGACTTTGACTAATACTATTTGAGAAATATTTAACGTAATAAAATTGATTTTCAAATTTTATATGAACAATAAGTTGTAAAGAGTTACCCTTCTCCAATCGTTTGCATTATTTTGTTGTACCAAAAATTGTGTAAAACATGGTTTATGGGGTTATTTGGTTACCTTTTTAATAGTTTCATTAAGAAGCAACCTCCAAATCGTTAAAAGGTGAATCTTGTTTGCCAAAAAAAAGTTTGTCTCTTAATGATTTTAAAATCCGTTGAATGTTTTTGTATCTTGGGATTCTCTTAACCATTTAGCACCCTGATTTCGTTGTAAATAATTACCAAACAATTATATTTCATTTTACACTATATCATGAGAGTTTCTTAATCATTCTGACCTCTTAATCTTTTTGTACCAAACCATTCAACAATTGTCAAACAGCCCCTAAATAGTATCGTATCTACAATGCATTACTGGCATTTTTAACATTAATGCGAAAAACAAATTAATTTACGAGAAGTAAGATTAGTCACATATGTTATTTAATAAATTGATAAAATAAACATTATTAAATTAAAATAAGAAAGAAAACATTATATGTGACCGAATATTCCCTAATAACTCGGGATTCAGTTTGTTTTCCAAGCAGATTTCTAATAATCCTAATAAACCATTTTCATTACAAACATAAATCTGCAACAATTTAATTGTAAGTTTTTATATGATAATGTGTTCGATCATCGTATCAATCATAGATATTTTTGTTAGTCATGTGTGATTATGTATATTTACATTCATAGAACTTATTGTGATCTTAATATTATAACATGTGATAATACGTAACTTATACGCACACGCCTATTGTCACATGTGATAATATGTACTTTATACTTATAAGCATAATATCACATGCAATATGTACAATAATTCACATAGTGAATCATATGTTAAAAAGTGACTAATCATATGTGATTCAAAACATGAATCCCAAAAATAATTAATGAAAAGTGGTGGAGAAAAAGATAATGGATTGACTGTGGATATCACATGTGATATTTGATGAAACTTATAGTAAAAATCTCATCAAAAGTGTGCCTAAAAAATAGTGAAAAAAAATCATATAAAAAAACTTGATAAAAAATTATGAATAAATTTAAACGAAAAAATAAATATAGCTAAAAGATTTAATGAGATTTTTAAGGAATTGAAACAAACAGGTGTTCATAACCATAAGACGTTTATAAGATTGTGTTCATGACCATATGGTGTTGAATAAGATTATTCGTAGGTGTTCATATGTCATGATCTTTCACATAAATTATACATACGTTCAAGAATATTCACCAATGTTTATTTTTGTTCAGTTTTTCATTTATTACAAATATGTCATGATTAATTTAATCTATAGATTTCAAGGATCGAGGGTTAAGGTGGGGCTTGATGTTTAGTCGTCCTCAAGAAAGATGTTTCATCGTCCTCAACTGTCCTCAAACTCCTGCGTCCTTCTTTCTGAGTCGCCCTCTGCCTTCTTGTCCTCAACGTCGTCTTCAACCCTTCACATCCTTGGTGTCAGATATGGACAAATAGGTTTGATTTTGAGTAAGAGTTTGTGGATTCGATTTTGCTTTTCGGGTTTGATTTTAAGTAACAAGAAATTGATATTTCAGATATGGATGAAAAACTAGGAGTATATTTACGAAGACGCAATCGATGGACAAACAAAAATACATATAAATGTAATCGTTGGAGATTCAAAAGGAGATGAAGATGCTTGGGAACGGTGGCGGGTTGTTGAAGCTCACAAACAAAAAGCATTTAATCTAGTAAACGGTTTATTTTTATTTTTTAATATTATATAATATTAGTTTGTTTTTATTTTTAAAGAAAAATAAAGAATTGGTAAAATGACTGAATTACCTTTCACGTGAAAGGCATATGATACATTTAACGAATCCTTTTCTAACGGTGTTAAATTGAGGGACTAGTTTGGGCTACAAAACATGAAAAATGGACGACCAATGGCACTTTATGAATTTGACGGACCAAATCCAAAGAAAACAGCCATTCGTAGATAAGAGATCAATAACGTAATCCACTCTACAATATATGTATCTAAGTGTTTTTCAATTTCCTGCCAATCAAATATTCGATCATAACATTCCATTCAAATTTCTTTGACAAATTTCCTTTTAAATAACATTTTACAAAACAAATGTCCGTTAAGTTTGATACACTCCATGGATGTACGAAAAAAAACAGTTTGGTATAAGGGTGGTGGGTGTTCACCGGCTAAGGGTCGTGTGGGGGTTCACGAGAGATGAAGACCAGGGGTTCAAAAAAAATGAAGGTTTTTAAAATAGGTAAAAAAAAACGAAAATGTCCTTTCTATGAAAAAACTAGTTCACTGATTTTTTTTAATAGTTAGTGATAGGAACCCAAATCGTTGTAAAAATACAACAACATAAACATGATTGTTTGAATTTTCAAAAAAGGAAATAATAGTCATTAAAAACACCGAACCATGTAGACGAGATATGGAACTTACTACAAATCATATTTACGTTACCGGAACACCTTTGTCTTTGTCTTAACCTCGTCCTTTGAAGTACGTACGTGCTTTTAACGAATCTTTTTTATTTAATACATGTAGGCGTTACTTGATCGTATTAGTTCGGTTATTACTTTTAACTATATATCGATTTCTTATATTTTAATTTTTTATTATATTTGCAAAAATAAACATTATTATAAAATTTGTTTAAATTTTTATAATTGATGAAATTAGAATCCATCAGATGAATTTGACTTTGAAGAATTAAGAATTTGATCATATTTTTGATCGGTAGAAATTGGAATGAAATCTCTATGTTTCTTTGCCATAATGTAGATATAGAATTGGAATAAAATAACAATAGATGATTAAAATACCCTTTATTACATTTTCATACTTTTTCCTCAAATTATAAATATTTATATAATTGATCATAACATTAATATATTTAGTTGTGTTGAATAAAAAAAGGAGTTAATTTCAACGACATTGTATACAACTCGGTCAATAATAAATTAGAGTAAATTAAGTTTTTGGAGTGTGACCAACTTGTTTCACATACACAAAGAATCGTGTGAGAAAGAAAGTTATGGTGAGAAATACAAGAAAAGAAATCGGAATCATTGAAAGGTTCTATTCTCATACCCACACATGAATTCTCTTTCTTACCGGAATCCAACTCAAACAAACATTATATAAAAATTGAATGCATTATGATTGAATCATTTTGAGATTGAATACAACATGAGTACCTGTGTGTCGGTAACCGAGGTTCAGGTTGGTGTAGCAAGGGAGTGAGAAAGTGACGTTGGAGAAGGGGAGCACGTGCAGCTACCGTCCATGCAATAGAAAAGAAAAAAAAACGAAGCTTGCACGTACCCTGCTTCTCCAACACCACCTTCTCTCCCATATCGATTCTGAATAACCCTAACAAATATAAATAAAATTTAAGATAGGATTGGATACCAAAAATGATTGAGAAACTAGTCCTATTTGGTGCATGAAATCAAAGAAGAAAAGGTTGGGTTGTATTTATAGACCCCCCACCCCCACCCCACTCACCCCACCCCCAAAAGAGTGTGGAGTGAGGTAAAAAGATTGAGTCTTGGAATGGACATTCTTTAAAGACACACCATCATATCCCCCATGACACAAGCAAGCAATCATATGTTTTGATGTTATATTAATCATTATTATATAATCATATCTCTTTTTCATTTATATTTCTTTTCTCCTTTTTTAAGGGTCCATTTACCTAAACATTTACTCGGTAAACACTTACTGGTAAAATTCAATACTATCGCTTACTTACCAGGTAAGATTTTATTTACTAAAACACATCATGGGTTTTATGAAAACAACTGTTTTATTACTAGTTGATCAAAATAGTCATTTCTCTCACATAAATTAGTCTCTTAGCTATCTCTCTTCATGGTTTACCCTTCATGTTTGTTATTTACAGACCCAGCTAAAAGACATAAAAGAATTATCATATTTGATCTGGGTTTCCCATAGTTACGACGGTCAGGTCTACGATTTAAATATTAAATTTTAAAAATGTGAAAAAGAAAAAGGAAGATAAGAGGAAGAGGAGGAGGAGGAGGGATGTGGACAATAATAGATTTGACTTGAGTTTGACACCAACAGGAACAGTAACAGGAGAATCTTATACTTGCTGCTTTTGATCAACTGTTACTTTGTCGCCCGGATTACTCGAACCCCTTTGCAAATTGCATCCCCTGCCCCTCCCTCTCTCATTCCACATGGACATGGAGTATGCTTCTACTTTACCCAACAATTCTCTTCTTTTTTTATTTATATCATTTCATTTATTAAATTGATTATCGGTAAATGTTTTCTTCTTCACTTATTGGATAAGATTCTCGAGCCTTGTATTGTCTTTTACCTCGTAAAATTTTTGGTTTTACCATGTTTACTCGTTAAAGTAAGTGACATGTAGTAAACCTGGTAAGCATTTAGTAGACGACCCCTTAATTACATAAAAACTGATTACTTTACTTAATTGAAATTAAATAAATAAATTGTATAAACATACGAGAATCTAGAGTAGATCAACAGAGAAAATAAAGATCTTAGGCATTTTGTTTTAACAGATTATTCAAAATTTTCTTTTGGATAAAGAGAATAGGAAAGATGTGTGGTAAATTTCTTTAAGGGTTTATGATAAAAGCCTTCTTTTTATATTGTCACTACATGATTTTACCTAGTTTTGAATTTAAATGTATTGAATATTTTAATAATGTAATTAATGTTGTAATTTATAATATGAAAAAGTTGTTGGAGTCGTGTATATTATTTTTTAGATATTTTGATTTTTGATTTTTTTTCTATTTTGAAAATTTTCAAAGGATCTGATGCAGACGCTCTAAACACCTTTTAAACAATATATATGTGATTAAGAAAATGATATAATAATATTGTTTTGTTTGTTTTATCTAGACGAGTCCATGATCGAAGAAACCATAGGAGTTACTTGAGGAGATGAATAGGGTGGTGGCTAGTGCGACACCATACAAAAATCTGAGAGCTTTGGCAGTAGTTGGAAATATGTTGAAACAATGTAGGGTTCATGAAGATGGTAACAGCCATTGATGTGGATCAGATTGAGCACTTGGACAAGTCTTATCATATCAATGAAAGCATGAGAAACGATCAAGAAAATACATCAACTTCAAACAACCATAGCTATTTAATCAATTGGAGTTGTTGGACCCACAATTAGTTGTTAGATAGGCCTCAATGACAATTAGATTACTGAAGTTAAAAAGTTGCAATAAAACCTTGGAACAGATACTCGGACTTTAGGGCTAAAACAAAAGTATAATGCATGTTTCAAGGAATGGGTTGTTATGGCTTTAATAGATAGATGATGAGTCGAACATCAAAACTTTAAATATCATTACATAAAACATAAGAATAAACTGAGTTGCAAACCGTAACATTTCAATTCACATACTCTAAAGGAAGTGTTTGTCCTTTAACAAACTCCAACAGCGTTTTCCATGATCTTGAAAACAAAACGTCTTTGTTCTTTAGCATCTCGTTTATATAAATAGTGTTTTGCCACTTGAACTGAATTCTTGTGTTATAACATTCTTTAAATACTTGACTTAAACCATATTCTTAAGATACATATACTTATAGTATAAACTTCAATAATGATGAATTACATGGTGATCAATCTTTTCTGCCACCATAAGACTCTTTTGTACCTTTATCAATAATAATTATAGGTCACGTTACCAAACACAACTATCTTGATCACTTTATATCACGTCAAGTTTCCCATACCCTATCTTGTATGAGTGCATGTACATATTTTACCGTTTTCACCATCAATTCCACCTATTAGTTGATTAAGACGACAAACACTTGGTTGGTCCACCTACTATGTACTTCCTCTAATCTTGATTTTCAAGAATAAATATTAATATATCTACTGTAATTCAAGATTTCTAAATCATTTTGAACAAGTTTCAATCATGTAACAAATTTATGTTCTATATTCAAATCTTGTAAGAATATTATATATATATATATATATATACACACACACACACACATAATCATCTACAAACCCTGTAGGGTTTCAAAAGTAATCAAATTCAAACACAACGGAAACATAAAATTTGACGTTAAAAGGTTACTTCTATTTTAGATAATTTTTCGACAAAAAAAACCCACAAATGGATCTAATGGCACAAGAAAATTGATCGAATTGAACTATGAAGTGTTTTAGGATATTACCTTAGGTTTGTAGGCAGATTGATTGTAGCACAAGAAACCAGGTTCATCTAGCACTTAATTGGATTAGGTTTAGGCTTAGACTTTATAACATACACACAGAGGAAAATGTCCATTTGAGAAGTGGTAAGTATTTGAGAAATAAAAAAGTGATCATAACCTTTCATCTGGTCAACACTTACAGCTTTGACTGTAAAACAACTGATAATTCCTCGCATGGATATGTGAAAGATAGAGGGTTAGTTTTGTAACTTTTACAAATAGGCAACAAAAGGGTTCATATATGAACCCATGTGATTCATATGTGAACTATATGTTCACATGTGAACTCGTTAATTGGTTCACATGTGAACTATTTAACCGATTCACATATGAACCTACGATTTCATATGTAAATCAATTAATTAGTTCATATGTGAATCACACGGGTTGTATGTGAATAAGTTAATTAGTTCATATGTGAATCACACGGGTTCATATGTGAATCAGTTAAAATAGTTCATATGTGAATTACACAGGTTCACATATGAACATATAGTTCATATGTGAATCACACGGGTGAACTCGTTTGCCTCCTAATTATAAAAGTTACGAAACTATCTCCTCTATTTTCTCGCATAGCCGTAAATTTTCACCAATCAATGCACAATTCTTGATCAGTCAAATTCGATATTGACCATATGAAGGGTTAGGATCACTTCTTACTTCTCAAATATTTACCACTTCTTAAAATAACCTATGACTATATATATAAGGGCGGGTTCTTTTGTTAACCCAATAATTGGTGTTAACTTTATGAACCAATTTTAGACCTTGATTCTTAAAATCTATGTGTGTGATAATCTGGTCCAGGTTGTGCACTTGAGGTAATTGTTATGTGATCACCTGATTATGTAATCACGTGAATATATGATTAATTGTTATAATTGACCATGTGGATATATGCTTACATGAGTTTAATATGTGAGTATGTGTATATTTTCATGCATATAGTTATGAGTATGTATGTATGCATGGAAATATTTGAGGATATTATATGTATGCATGGGTATGCATGGTTTATATGGTGTGTGTGTATGTGCATGTTTTAGGGAGTTTTGAAGGCATAAATTATTTCATATGGGGTGCATGTGTGTACATGCATGTATATGTATATTTCTTCAACCGCCTTCCTTTTAGAAGAAGGGTATATAAAAAGGAAAGTTTGGAAAGAGGGAGTTTCTTCTGCCATTTTTGGGAAACAAAAACAACAGAGAGAAATTTATTGCCATATTTGGAAAGTGAAGTTGGGGATCAAAGTGGAAACAATTTTTGATCATACTTTCATCTTTCAAAAAGTCTGAATCTTGCATTGAGGTGAGTTTTTACTACATGCAAACAACTATTTCAATCTTATAAGGATACTGGTTTTAATGTCTTTAATAATCTGTTGGTGAATATATGCATATTTCTTGATGAACTTTATTAACCAGTGATGAGTTTTAGTGGATTCTATTTGTTGACCGATAAGGACTTATAATCGGACAAGTGATGTTCGATGAGGGTCCTTATCGGCCAAGTCTTGAGATGAGGAGTTTTGTTGATTTATGTGTTACCCTATTAGGTCTCTTATCGGACATAGCCTTGTCCGATAAGGACACTTTACCGGACATAGTGTTGTCCGGATAGTATTTACCCATTGCCCAAGTATTGTATGGATTTAATGTTTAAAGTGGCTAAGTGTTGACCGGTGAGAATGCTCATCGGACAAAGCCTTAGCCGATTTATTAACTTTGTTGTTAAGTGTTGACCGGTGATCATGTATCAGGATATGTTGTCCGAAAAGGGTGTATCCGGATAGGGTGTATCCGGATAGGGTGTGACTGATGAGCATGTTTGCCTTTTTAAGTGTCATCCAGATAGTGTTTTCCGATGAGGAGGGTTCATTGGCCATGGTTTTGGCCGATGAAAGGCATTATGCCCAAAACTTGTGTTTTAAAATATGGTAATTCCCAAATATTGTTTAAACAGTTTTATATTGTGAAAAGAGTATTTTGTATCTTTTAAATAAGATTTGTGAACCGAGAAAAGATATTGATGTTTTCTTTCAAGACGTGTGTGACGTAAGTCTGTTTTGAAAGAAATACTGATTTGAGAAATGTTCCTTCAGGACGTGTGTGACATAAGTTTGTTCTGCTATGGAACTAGGTTTATTCGAAAAACGTGTGTGACATAAGTTTGTTCTGGTATAAAACCATGTTTTAAGTTTATCAAATGTTTCTCCAGGACGTGTGTGACGTACGTCTATTCTGGTATGAAACCATGTTTTAAGTTTATCAAATGTTTCTCTAGGATGTGTGTGACGTAAGTCTGTTCTAGTATAAAACTATGTTTTAAATGTTTCTTCAGGACGTGTGTAACATAAGTCTGTTCTGGTATGAAACTATGTTTTAAATGTTTCTTCAAGACGTCTGTGACATAAGTCTGTTCTGATATGAAACTATGTTTTGATGAGGAAACAAGGATGTCATATCAAGGAGAGGTGTACGATGGGACAAGAGTGACATATCAAGGAGATGTGTACATATAGATATAAGGGTGGTATTTGTGAGTGTGTTAATTATTGTAACTCTTGTTATTATTTCCATAAGATGCGATAATTCTAAATCAACATTTCTCTATGACTTGATGACTTAGAAATATTGTTCTTATTAAAATGATAACATTGATGTTATTGAGAAGAGGAAAATGACTTATAGTAAGAGATATTAATTGCCATGATTTCAAATGATTTTGAGGTATTATATTCTGAGTATTTCAAAGAGTACTGATTTGAAATAAAACCCGGAGGATCGTTGGTTATTATTTTATCAGTTCTTACTTAAATTTAAATTAAAAGCTTTTGATAATAATCAAGAACTCTGGTGATTGTTATTTATTCTTACTCTTTTATAACCGTGGGGATTGAGACCATAAGCTCGGAATTAGTTGTGACTGGTGAGCTTGAGAGTTGTATTTCAAATGTCTGTGAGAATCAAAGTGGTTAATCTTCTTATGTGGTAAGTTTATTTTATAACTTGCAGTTTTGTTTACTAGAGTTATATTTGATATAAAGCGGTTGATTATTTCAATAAATTTTAAACAGGTTTTGGTGATCTTCACCCTGTAATTACAAAACAAGGGTATCTCATTAGACCTCCTGGTCTAACTCTCATTTTGTGTTTTTAAAATATGCATTTAGGAACAGATGTTGGGATATTAAGGGGAAGGGGAAAATATGATTATTTTTCTAATGTGCTTATTTGATGTTTGAAGACCAACTGATATATTTTGAAGATACATGTTATAAATGTGATAATGCAGGGATATTCTTTTGGAATTTTTGAGTTGTAAATTATGTATATAAGCCTTGTACTGGTGTGATCTTTTGGTTGTAAATTGTATTTTTTTTATGTGAAGTCCATGTTATGTGTGTGAAAGTTTAGGGTGTTACAATGCGTGAGATCAATTATAACATATTTGTAAGTAATTAGAAATGAAGGATATTAAAACAAGGTGACCAGAGGTATTTTTGGGAGAGATGTCCAATATATTTTTTACATCGGTTACAAATCACTAATTGCTCCTTTTTTTGTAGTTCGTAGAATCATTTGTGTTGAATTATGGATACTATTGAACACTTACGAATACATATAAACATATATGTAACTTATTAACTAATCTTATCTCGTGGCTTTTACATATGAACATATGGGAACACTTGTGAACAATTATTTGCACCTATTAAAAGTTAGGAACACTAAAGTAATTGGTTTTCACATATGAACACATTAATATTTGATCAAAGTGTTTCGCTTGTCAACACATGCTGACCAAATGTTAGATGTATACAGATATTGTTAGGATCACTTCTCTACTTCTCAAGTACTTAGTACTTCTCAAGTACTTAGTACTTCTCAAATGAACCTATGTGTGTGTATATATATATATATATATATATATATACACACACACACATACACAAACGTTAGCATAGATTAGAGATAAACCCTAATCTCCCTAACATGGATAACACTTACCTCAATCCTTAAACTCGTTCCTTTAAAGGCCTGTTAGGCCTAATCCATGTTTTATTTAATTTCATTATCTTAACAAAATTATATGTAAATACATTTATATATAAAACCTTGTAATTATTATAATTACATTTTTTACATATACTTTTATTATTCTGCTAGAATAATAAATAACTAGAGTAAATTACGGATTTGGTCTTTGAGGTTTTCAAAATATCTTGGATTTAATCCTCAGAATTTGTTTATTACAACATAACCTTAGAGTTCGTATTTTAGTAATATATTGGTCCTTGCCAGTAAAGGAAGTTAACTCTCATCCGTTAACTAAGGGATATTTTTGTCTTGTTAATTTGTATTTTCTTTTTCCTTTTTGTTTACTTTTTTATTTTTATCTTTTATTAAACAGGCTACCTCACCCTCAACCCCCTTCGCCAATCACCCCTAAGCAAACAAAGAATCGACCACCTTTACCATTCCCGTCTCTGTCACCCACCCTTGTCTCTAGGGGCAACCCCATCTCCGTTGATCACCCACCCTCGTCTCTGGCAGCAACTCCATCTTTGATGATCACCTAAAAGTCAACAAAAATGTAAGCCTTTGTTGCCAAATCCCTAAATCCAGAAGAACATTTCCTTCGCATGCAACTCCGCCACCCCTCCCGTTTCCGATTCTCCGACCCCCTACCCCATACCTAATTCTAACCGCTACAACTCAAAATCAAATAACCAAACTATGTTAAACAAACATCACCCAATCAAGATGAAACATAGACCAAATCAAGTTATAACTGGGACCAAATTGAGATGAATCTGGGACGAAACATCACCAAATTGAGATGATTTCTTCTTCTTTGTTCCAGCCATATGGGAAGTAAAGACGAAAATTTGGGCTTTTGTGTTTTGATTTTGGTTTTACCTATATCTACATCTGGGTTTCTAGGTTTTGACTTTGCTCGTCAAACACTATCTTCAAAATGAAGGGTTGCTCATAGAAAACTTAAAGAGGGAAAGGGGTCGATGATTAGGGCAAGGGTAGAGAGGGTGGTGGTTCAAATGAGATGGTTCTGGGTTTGAGTGTATATTGAGGTGGTGATCCCTCATCTCTTTAAGCTTCTCTCCTAACGGTAGGGAAAGACAGAGTGGTTTAGGTTCTGGAATTCCATCTCTAGTTGGGGCTTATTCCGGTTTAGAAGAGGTAATTCTTTCGACCCGACTAGGAGAGAACACAGGGTCAAGCCAAGCCTAGGGTCATGATTCTTGACTAAACTTCCCTTTCTTTGATTTCAAGTTGAATTGCTTGATTAAGTCAACATGGGAAAGGGAAAAGAACTAGACGATCACCTTTTTCTTTCTTCTTTTAGTAAGAGAATCCGGCGTAGGGACTGATAGGGCTCGAAACCGCAACTTCCGCCTGATGGGTTTTCGGTTGAGATGCGATCGGAGTTGGTAGGTGAAGGATAAGAGGGAAGGAGTGAGGTTGGTGGTTCAACGAGAAATGAGAAGGGGTTTTCCGAAAAAGGGGAGGGAGGGGTTCATCGGATAAACAAGGAGGAATGGAATGTCCGACCGGTAAGAAAAGTTCAAAAAAGGATAGGAGTTGTGACCTGAGTTTGGTTTAATAGGTAATATTAATAAAGAGAAAAACAAAAAAACCTTAATAAAACAAAAGAGGAAAAAGATAAAAAAAAGGACAAACAAGACAAAAATGCCCCTTAATTAACGGATAAGAGTTAACTACCGTTAGTGGCAAGGACTGATGTGTTACGGAAATACAAACTCTGGGATCTATCTTGTAATAAACAAATTCTGGGGACTAAATCTAAGATATTTTGGAAACCTCAGAGACCAACTCCGTAATTACTCAAATAATTATTAGCATTCCTAACATAAGACACTATTCGGTTTTCTGATTATCCAATAATCTTATTGAAGAGTACATATTCTATGTGTGAAACCCTATAGGTTTACATACTATTTAGCAATATCATTTCCTGACATGTGAGCAATGACGGATCCAAAAACTTTTATAGTTGGGGGCACACTTAGGGGTGCAGAATTTTTTTTTAAAACCAAATAATTCATCCGGATGAAAACGATTTTGGGTTTTCCTTTTCGGCTTAGTTAACCGGATAAAAATAACTTATACAGGTCAATTTTTAGTTGACTTTTTACTAATTCAAAATCGAGGTGTATAATTTTTATATTTTATATTTCGAAAAAAAAATATCAATGTGTGCTCCAAATGGACCAATTAACAATCAGGATATCAAGTTGGGGGCCCTTGCCTTCTTCTTGTTTGGGGGACCCTTACCTTGTTCTTGTTGGACGCATAGTAGAAAAATTTACTGAACAAATCTTTTTAGTCTTTTTTTTTTAAATTAGTGGGTTTGTTGGGCGCCTAACCCCTACCAACATACACTAAATTCGCCCATGCATGTGAGATGGGAATATAAAACTTACAAACCACTTCACGTGTGTTGTTTCACATATAAAACACGATATGTAAAAATGTGGTGTTTATACATTGTTTTTTCACATGTGAAATGTTTATTACTATTTTGTGTGTGGGAAAATAATCTTCATGTCTCACATATGAAACAACATTGTATAACAATGCATTTTCAAGCGTGTTATTTCATTTCATATATGAAACAATTAATAAAACTTGTTTTTAGATTTATACGGATTATTAGGTTTGTAAAAGGAGACTCTCCCTATAAATATGTTTGTGTGTGTGTGCGCGCATACATACAAACATGCACACTACAAAATGTGAGCATTTATAGAAACTGTCTCCACATTTTGATATAGATAAAGGGTTCGACTTAATCTATTATATATATAGAGAGAGAGACAGGTTACGTTGCAAACCGCTCAATTCATGAAAACCATGCAAACCATTTTCGACCAATAGGAAAATTCCGTTTTTTTCTTTAATTTTAATCAGGTTGGGTGTAATAGTCATTTAATTGTATATTGATTAATATTGGAAGGTAATAGATATTGTTAATTTTGGATACGTAATAATGGAAACGTTTCATATATAAGGAGGTAAATCATTTCTTCTTAATATAAATGTTTTACCATTAATATGTTTTATTATTTTTTACCATTATATTTTATAAAAATATGAATTTTAAAAGCAATAGAATATTGTCTTCCGTTTCATTGAAAAAATATATGTACATTGAATAATGAAACTAATTTCATGTTCAATAATGACCAACAAACAGTTTCACAATATTTAGGAACGTTTTATGCATGAAAAACGTTCATTAAATAAAAAATATTCAGTTTTCAAAATGTCTCATTAAAATTTTAAAAATGTTTCATTCTTTATATGTTTCATCGTTCAACACTACATGACAATCGGTCTTTTTTCAATGGCAGACACGTGAGTTCGTTCTATAAACGATGAAATAGTTTTGTTTATTGATTTAATGATACAAAATAAATGTTTTAGTATTCAAAGTGTTTCATTATTTTTAGTTGATTATAGTATGTTTTATATTTCATAATTTATTATGATATACCTAACTCATTGTAGGTGACAATGAGTCACATGAGTTCGGTAGATTAAACGGCAAAACAATTTTATTCGTGACAGTTAATGGTACAAAAAATTTGTTTTAGTATTCAAAAGGTTTCATCATGTAGTTTTGATAAGATTCTTTTTCGCAATTTTTTTAAATACTAATATAATATCCACAACGGATCTTTTTCATCATTTTTTCTCTTTAATTTTGGATCCACCTTTTGAATTGTGATTAATTATGTTTAACATATGATCTGTTATGTATCTCATATGATACGTTCTACGAATTTTTGTACATATCATATGTTCGTGAGTACGAGTTACGTATTATCACATGTGATAATATGTCTCTGAGTATAAATTAGTATAAAAAAAGTATATATGTGTATGCATGCATGTATATATATATATATATATATATACGTATATGTGTGTGTAGAGGAGCGATCAAATAAAAATCACTCCAATTTGTAAAAACCGTAAAAACTACTTTCATCTGTCGTTAATCTTATGAAATTTTTTCATGAAATTGTTAATCTTGTGAAATTGTTTCATATAATACTTTTTTTTATGAAGTTGTTTCATATGTGGTTATGAAATTGTTTCATATACTAATTAATGAAATTTTAATGAAACTGTTTCATGTATTTCTTTAAAATTAAAATAATGAAGATGATAATATCCATGATTAACACCCTTCATAATAAAAATGGTTAATGAACCTCTCATAATTACAAAAAAATGAACAAATTGAAAAATTATGATTGATTGAATGAGATTTTCACGGTTTTTACAAATTGAGTGGTTTTTATTTGAACCCACCTCTGTGTGTGTATGTATATATATATATATGTATGTATATATATATATATATATATATATGTATGTATTGTGGGTGAGAAAAGAGAGGTGACACATATGTTGCTTTCTGAGGATTTGGGTGAAAGGCAGAGAGATGACAGAACAATGGGTTAAGAGATGCACGTTAGGTTTGCGTGTTAGACGGGCGTCATCATGTTAACCAGGGAGGGGGTAAACTTTTTTATTTTTCTTTTTCTTTTTCTTTCTATTTTCTTTTTCAATTCATAACTAATATTTTCAAATTAAATAATACATTTTCTTTTTATGTATAATTTCATCCTTCTTATTTATATATTTCATACCATCAATCAAAATATGTAACAATTACATATAAGATTACATCTACAGTGTTTTGTTGTGAAATTTCAAATATAAAAAAATAATCTCATATATATATATATATATATATATATATATAATATATATATATGGTTGAGACGAGTTGGGTGTTTGTTGTCCCTCCTCCCCCACGGATGATGGTGGGGTTTTCCCATTTTGATATCTGTTACTGCCACACTGTGTCTTGTGTACTATCAACTACAACCATTATAACTTTTCAGATAACTTGTTCCTTTTCCATGGTCAACATGCACCATAAATAACCTTGATCTACTTCTCTTCCAACCATCCATTTCCATCTCCATTTCTTTTTCTTTTAAATTAAATTTTGAGTTTTGATGGTTAATAATAACAGTTTTTTGTATTTTTAAATACTATTTCTTAATTTTCATTTATATTGATTATTTGATAAATAAAATAAAATAAAATAAAAACTAAACAGCTCATTAGAAGGCAACTTGATAACTAGTTATGTTTTGTCATGTCTTACCAAACTTTAAACAACTGTCATGTCTTGATCTGACTTGTCTACATACCAAAGGTACCCTGATTGATGAAGTCAATAACTACATCAACACATGGAAGTGATTGATCTTTGAAGCTGTTCTCCCTTGCAATCAGATCAACTTGACGAAAATTCTTTGTCTAGTGAAGTCACGAGAAATAAAGATCGCAAGACTACTAGAAATTGGATCGAGTTTGATCACCTAATTGGTTGGCAGGAACAGAATTGAAATTTGTATGTTACAAAAACACCCCTTTATTACATTTTCATACTTTTTACTTAAAGCATAAATACAATATACTGATAATATTAAATTGGTCATTCCAATTCCTTGGGACTTCTGCAAGCCAAATGGTTTTTTTAGGCGTAATTCCACGGTTGATGTAGGACCCTAAATGCTCAAAGTTTAAAGGCTCGCCGGATAAACGAACGAATCAATCCCAGGAACACGTCCAGAAAAAGTCGAAAAAACTAGAAAGCAAAAGGGCCTTGAGGACACAAAATGCCATTAACAAAAAAAAAAACTAGTACATTCTTTTCCATCATCAACACTAGACAAACTCGAATGTCCATATAATTATAATAAGCACAAGAAAGATTGTGAACCTACAACTGACTGATATTACAAAGACTATCAATCAAACCTTTCCTTCATCTACAATGTGTCATTTTCTGTTTGCTTGAGTAGCAGGGTACCTTGGGCTTGTTTTCCCCCCTACCTTTCTTGCGCTACGTTGTATAGCCGCTTGTTGGCGCTGATTGTGACTCTTTCTTTTACTGCATCCATCACCAACACACGAAATAGTTGTCTTTAACGAAAAAATGCAGGTGGAATCTTAAATTGATCATTTGCAGATGGATGGTTGAAAATCTAACCTTACAAAGAGAAGCCCTGCTGTAAGAACCAATCCACCTACTGCCCATGACACTTGTTCGTTAATTGGCATTTTTCTCAACCAATGCTGAAAATCATTGACTACCCCGGAACTCTCAGCGTTTCGTGGAACACCAGATTGTGAACTCCTCCACGAATCCACAACAGATTCTAGACTAGTTTTGCCACCGTAGCAAAATGTTTCTTTAAAATCATTAGATGGCTTCACAGAAAATCCAGAAGCCTTGCAGAGCTCAGTGCCGTTTGAGACCCATTCAGAGGCTCTACCACAGACGGTGTCGCTCATTCCACACGGAGCTAGGACCTGCCAGCCATATCAGATCATTTTAACCACATAGAAGTTTGTCAAATGTTTATTGCCATGGCCAATGAGAACCTTCAACAATTAAAACAAATATGTGTTTGATATTCTGCAAACCTGATTCTTTGCATCCATAGCAAAGTAGGCATTAGAGCAAGCACCATAAATTCTATCACAAAGAGAGGCGCAGACGATAGGAGAACCAGCTTGTACACCAACATGTGGGTCACAAATAGAACATTCTAGTAGCTCCCACAAATGCAAGCATTCATCAGTTGCCTCTCCTGTTGAAGCCAACCTCCTAATTGACAGCAAAGCAGGATGAGTCTGGGTAACATCACAGCATGTCTTTTTGCGGAACACCCTACAAAGAGTCAAATCATTGGGTCCCTTGCTTACTCTTCGTGGAGGTTTCCCTTGGATAGAATATGGGGGAAAGCGACCACCAGGAGAAACACAAACTCCATCAGATTTTGCTGCACCAACGAGGAGCAGGTATTTTAGGGCACTGTAACACTAACCTCAACAACACAATAACTCATTTCTCAACTCCAATCAATCAATAAGGATTCACAACAGCTAAACAAGTCAAAACACATTCCTTGGTAGAAATAGTAAAAGATTGATATCTAAGGAGAAGAAAATATCTAACAAATAAAAGTGAACCAGCATTCTAAAAAATGCACCATGGCATCGCAGAGCAACCCTCATTCACCATGTACACTCATGTTGACTGTTTAAAACAGTATGCCGTGTGCATGCTGTGTGCGACAAAAACCTACATGGCTTAAAAAAAATTACTTACTTTCCGTTTTTCCTTCTATTACCTGCATATGGTCTTATAGACTAGAGGTATGTAGAACCAATGGGAGAACAAATTTTTTGAATTGAGTTCTTGATATAACACTTTTAAGCTCTATCTTTTTATATGGATTTAAATAGTTCAATATCATTGAGTAATTGTGATCCAAGGGATGTGGTTAAAGAGGTGGTTATAACCACCTTTTAAAAAAATAAACCCCCCTATTTTTTAAATCGACGATAGGTGGTGAAATATAGCGAAAATTGGAGCTAAACAAATTACACAAAAAAACGATCACTTTATTATCTTTAACTTGACATCCATTTTGATAGATTTTCATCCGCTTTTTTGTGGTTCTCCAGTTCTTTTATTTGAGGTTCTCTCCCGATCTCACCCCTATGTATATTATACATATAATTTAGACACATTTTGCCTCCTTAAGCCACTTCTTGGAAATCGTCGTGGCTTCGCCTATGGAACTTTGCAAGTGCACATAGAAGTCCAAATTTTCAGAATTCAAATACACAAGAATATAGCTAACATCCGCATATGGAACTTTGCAAGTTTATGTAATAAGAAATAACTTGCGTCACTAAAAGCATCTCACTTTTTTCACTATTTTCATTTGAAAAGAGTTTATGCTGAATGGAAGAAGTTCATGTACCATTTCATCCCATATAGACTATGTTTGTGCACCAAGAGTTTCATATAGGACTCGAATGATGTGATACTGAAATAACTTCCCACCATTTTCTGCACTCAGGTTGCTGCCACTTTGGTTTAGGGGGTTGGAGGCTTGGAACTCATATGAGAGTAGTACCCCTCAAGTTGTGAGAGTATAGGACTTGACATATTTCCTGAAGTAGGTGAAACTGGGATTCTATTTTGGCTTGACCATTCTGTAAGATGAAGTGAGGAAGATCATTCTTGTCCAATGTAGAACGTGTGATGTCATGACTCCGTTTTGTTGACTATGGTAAACAATACTTGCTGCTCCAAGCTTGGAGTTTACGAGAAAAGTCACTGTTGGAATGACTAACTAATGGCACACACACAACATGATTTTCTGAGAGAAAATACTACAAGGAATGGCTAACTACTGAAATAAGGCACAATGTAGCCACAATAGCGCTGCAATCTGATGAGGATTTCAGTCACTTGCATCTGTTTCTTCTGCAATCTTAAAATTGAGCGAACAAGAGACTTCTCTTTCAAAGATTGCTCCTCTGACTTTGTTAAAGCGTCTAATAAATTGACAAAAAAACATTCTTTTGAATAAGCAAGAACTTAACTTGCTTAATTTAGCCAATTATGTTGATAAATATCTTAATCATTAACCAAAAAAATACTTCAACATCACATAGAGAAACTACGTTTGTCATGACTAGATGATATGACATGCCTTGCACATTGTTTAGTGCAATTTTGCCACCTTAAATTCCTCAAAATAAAAAAAATGTCAATGCAGTTTTTATTTCTATCCTCTTTTAAGTAATCAAAAACCCAAAAAAGCAAGGTTCTACTTCTATGTATCATCTCTAGTATATATCATTCCTCTTTATGGCAATTACACACAAATTTATACATATATCTATAAACAAACACGCATACATTTGCACGATAAAAAGTACTTTTCTATTTAGAAAGACTCGAGGAAATCTGAAGTTAAATAAAAATCAACTGATAGCAAATATTGCACATCTTGTAAGAAATAAATGAGTGCACCAGCTGAAACAGATAGATCATACTAGGTTTCAGTCAATTTGAAAGTGCTGGAAAGTTCACACACCCAAAGCTAAGCCAAGGCCTTGTCCAAGGATATGCAACCACCACCCAGACCTCGATCAACCTTTTGAGGCTTACATATTAGAACACAATACAGCGCCACCCCGACTTTTTGTCACATACCGTCTCCACCAAAGGACAAGTATGCACCAAAGAGTCCTAAATCTCAAGGACCGTCATATACCAAAAGATTCAACCTGGTATGGGGATGTTCCCTAAAGGGTAGAGCGGCTGGTTCCGTGAAGACCCAGGTTTGTGCAAGGGTGTGAGCGAAAAGGATTAAAGAACTAAAACTAGTAGATAGTAAGCACCTATAAAAAGAAGAAAGAAAGAAGAAATAGGCACACTAAAACATAGAGAATGTAAGGAAAAGCATATATCTCTCCAACCATCGTACTCTGATAACTCATCAGCTAGCCCCTAACCCTCCCCATATTCCACCCCCTCTTAGCCCTCTCTACCTTTATACTTTCTACTCTCCTCACCCGTGCCACCATCGATCTCCTGTGAACGTGTCCAAACCACCATGATCTTCCCGCTCTTAACTTTTCCATGATAGGCGCAACTCCCAACTCCCGAAAAACCTCGTTTGGTATCCGGTCTAATATGGTCCAACCACAGGTCCATCTTAGCATCCTCAATTATGCAAACTTCTAACTTTCTCTCATGGGCCTTTTGATAAAGATCAACTAGGATAAAAACTGAAAAACTAATAATCTTACTGAAGACACTTGCCAAATCTGAACAAAGAATCTTCAATAGAATAAAGGTTCGTAGAGAGGACTAAACTCAAGTAAATTGCATAAAATTCAAGGTGCCTAAAACAAACTTCATAACCTATTATTTACACTAAATACCTAGGCATAGTAAAAAGGAAACTGCAAAAGAAAAGTTAGTTAGGGTAGGATAAGGAAGCTAATAGATAAAGGTAGTTAAAACTAAGGGATAAGCAAGCTACCTTGACCATCTTCCGAAGTTCTAAATAATCTACTGATCCGGCGGCTTATGTGCGACCTGTGGCCCACGCCTCCTATTTGTTCAGGGCGGACATCAACTTCCCCCAAAAACCATTGATTGGGATTGATATAATAAAGCATGGTGATTAAAAGCTTCCACCAAATCTCTTTTATTTTAATATATCTCTTCTTTGTTTTTTCCTCCTGTAATATTTCTGAAGAATCTTGATGCTAACACCTTCTTTGTCATCAAACATTCTAAGATGTACAACATAACAAGGACGACGAATTGCACTTCAATTTTAGTGGGACCTTCCTATTACACAACACCAGTAACAGCTCTCCACTTAACCCACCATGCCTTCACGTGATGCATTATATCATCCTCAACCTCTCTCTTTATCTGAATCATGGAGCCTATATACTTGAAACTGCCCTTTTGGTGCACCATCGACCCCCAATTTTGACTTGTAACCACCAAAATTGCACCATATGTATTCCACTTTAGAGCCACTACTATGCAAGCCTCGGGTTTCCTAAGCCACCCTCTACTGCTCCAACCTCTTATTGACCTCTACCTTCGACTCCGCTACAGCACAATGTTGTTAGCAACTAACATACACCATGAAACACTCCTCTAGATCCCTTGGGAAATCTCATCCAAGATACTCCATCTCACCCATCTCCACCGAAATGGAAATGATTACCAACCTCAAATATGCAACATAAAAAAATGAACAAGAAAATGAATACCAAGTCGAGGACCTTGTCTCCCTGCCGTTACAAGAGAATGAACGTGACAAGTTACCTTCATAGGAATCTGCTATCAAGTCTTCCTCACAACATTGACATGTTTGCTTGGACAACCAAAATATGTTTGGCATTGACCCCACAAGTAACAATGCATGGGCTCAAGATCAACCAAAATGTCCTACCCATCAAACAAAAGAGAGAAGACTCAAACCATCAATAGATGTGCAAAAAGTTCTACAAGTGGTGTTCATCAAAGAGATATGTCACTCTACAAATCACTCTATCGCTAAGCTCTACGATGCTCAAGTACAAAAGAGGAGTTCTGAATTTTTGTGTATATACCTTAAAAGGTCTTCAAAGAAAACAAATCATTCATGCAAAAGCATTTTTATTACCTTTAAAAGAGAGTCACATAAGGTACTAGAGGTCCCTACAATTAACAATCCAATATCTATTACAAAACGTTCTATAGTTCCAAAAAGTTGTCCCCTAAAGCCCTCATCATAAGAAATGTGACCACTCAACGAGAAGAGACAACATAAGACTTTGACAAACTGTGTCAACAACCTCCATGGCATGAAAACAAGTCCTTACAAGAATCTCCAAGAAAAGAGCAACATGTCTCATGGGACTTTCTATATGGTTTTGTTAAACCACGTTAGGGAAGATAAAATGGGTCCTCATTATTAGCTTGGATGGACTAACACAAGCTCGAAAGATAGTCCATGATTCACCCATGCAAGTTGATCATGCTCGCCACATAGTTCCAATAAACTTGCATAAAAGAGACTATAAAACTTGTCAAAACCTCGTGGATAGCCATCTTTTGTGTAAAAGCTTCCATTTGATAGCAAAGCATTAAAGCATAAGGATCCTAACCTAGTTCATTAGAAACCACATAATAAAGACCACAATCCCCCCGTCCCTTTTTGCTCTTTGGTTGTCGGACATCATCTTAGGGGGATCCCTAAGCAGTTCACGAATTGGCATAAAAAGAACCTTTTGGCTAGCATGGACCATATTCACCGAAGAGCATGCATGCTCTTCATTAGGTATTGACTTGGCCGTTGAAGCGTCCATTCGGAAAACTGTTCCATCTAGGATTAGTGCATATATAGTTGCCATGTCTTAATATCCTGAACAATAGTGAATACAACAACCAACAAAGATGCCTAAGATTCTCAATAGCATTAGAAAGTGAAGAAAATCAACCATGTTTTACAAGCAATTCAACTGGAGAAGTAGTGATTGGATAACATCATAACAATAGAACACATTCTCCAAAGCTTTCCAGGCATCCATGTACCTGGTGCCCTCATGGGAGCCATTTATCATTACGATAGGTGTCAAGTGGAAGTATAGTGATGTATGCAGTTGAGGCATCCTAACAAACCAGTAGACTTGAACCTTGTTCTTACATGACCCGATCAATTCGATCAGGCACTCGCCATCTATATTCATTGTTCAACTCTTTAACAACAAGAAAAAACCATTGTTCAACTCTTTGACAACATGAAAAACCAAAATCTCTGCCCTCCATCTCTATCTATCCTAAGGGATGGAAGGGCAGAGTCCTTTGGTGTCCCCCCCAGTCAAGAATTGGGGCCTTGCAGTCACTATTTTAGTAATAACAAGAAGTAAGAAAAGAAACTCGAAACTTAATATGAAAGCCACTTCTTGCTAGTACATGAAAGAAAGATAAAGGAAAGAATGCAAGTTTGAAAGATAGCCAAGTGTGACCATACGAGCCCTATGCCATTGAGAAATTGGCAGCTACACTGAATGAGGTATCCGGAAAGCCCCAACAGAACGCATGTGCACGTTATGCAAGATTAAAGAGAGATCATCAAAGGTCAACAACAAAACATGATTGCCCTAACTGGCTAACCACAAGGGTGGTGCCGATTGGTTTGAGCTTGGGCTCCAAAGGTCAAAAGTGCATGGAGGTCCAAGGTTCGAATCCAAGGAGGAACAAAAATCCCCTTGTGGCCAAGTAGGTTCAAATGCGGTGACTCCGGGCTACCCACGAAGCGGGTGGTCACCCATTGGATTAGTCCGCTCACAGGGTTGAATATCCAGGTTGTTAAAAAAACATGATTGCCCCTAACAGTCAAGTATTGAAATATCTGGCTCCAACTTCGCATAGTCTAATATCACCTGATTAATGACGATGTTATTTCAGATGAGAACTATCTATGAGTGCTTCTGCTGGATGGTCTGTTCTGCTTTTTAGTTTCCTTTTTCTTTCTCATATGGTGACTGAGCTACTATATCTGGCGATAAGAAATTAGAGGGAGCAACGCTTCATTGAACACAACAAATAAAATTCCACAATCTTTAATACCATAAAATAACGAAATCTCAGAAAACACAGTCTCCCCAATCAATCATGTCAATCGTGTTAGTGTATGTGAATAACTAGGCATATACTAAGATTACAAGGTAAAGATGATGCAACAGATTAGGCTATCTGTAACTTAAGGAAGCAAGACAACCAATCAGTAAAAGTCAATGGTGCAACGAAGATGTTACCAGACGCATATATGAGTAAACGACTAAAACATGCCACGATCTGTAGCAGCAGAAACAAAACGCCATAGAAATCCAAGGTTATCATTCTCTGCGGTAAAACTGAATCCATCTTCATTGCATCTATGATTTCCAATGTTTAACTTCAATCCTTCATTTCTCGATAAGGATTCCACAATCTAGGTCACTTCTCTGAAACTCTCACTGGGTGAAGAAAGTGAATTTTCTCGGAAGAACAGTGACGTTTACTTCGCCCCTCCAACCTATTACAATCTATCAAATGATCCCCATCTACTACGGAAATCTTACACTTTGCCCCCCTCGACTTCTTTTTTTTTTATCTTTGTTCTCTTCTACTTCATAAGTCCTCTAATAAATTCCCACACCTTTTTGTAATACTATGTAATTATTACATTTTTTTAATTGATCAAAAGACAATTTATCGTCAATAATCTCATAATTAAGGGTAAAATGGAAAAGTAAACATAAGCTTTTGAAAGTGGACGAATATTTTAAGACAAACTAAAATAAAAACATAGACTGATAGACACTTATTTTAGGACGGTAGGAGTAAATAATTTGGTAAAAAAATCTTAATACAACTTAATAAGCATTAAGGGCGTGTTTGGTTTGCAGGAATTGGAGGGATTTGGAAGGATTTGGATTTGAAATCCATTCCAACCCTGTGTTTGGTTTGCTGGATTGTGAGGATTTGAAATCCATGGATTCCTTTGAAATCCCTTAAACGCTGGATTTGGAAATCCTTTGAAAATACACGGGATTTGAAATCCATTCCCTTACATCGTCTCCATCTTCTCCCACAGCATACATGCTTTCCCTAACTCGTCTCCATCTTCTCCCACAGCTTACATCGTCTCCCTTCGTCTCCGTCTCCGTCGCCCTTCATCTCCCTTCGTCTCCGTCGCCGTCGCCCTTTGTCTTTGTCGCCGTCGCCCTTCGTCTCTGTCGCCGCCTCCGTCGGTGGTTGTCGCTCACCGTCTCCGTCGCCCACCGTCTCCGTCGCCCTTCGTCTCCCTTCGTCTCTGTCGCCGTCGCCCTTCGTCTCCTTCGCCGTCGCCCTTCGTCTCCGTCGCCGCCTCCGTCGGTGGTCGTCGCTCACCGTCTCCGTCCCCCACCGTCTCCGTCGCCCTTCGTCTCCCTTCGTCTCCGTCGCCGTCGCCCTTCGTCTCCGTCGCCGCCTCCGTCGGTGGTCGTCGCTCACCATCTCCGTCGCCCATCGTCTCCATCGCCCTTCGTCTCCCTTCATCTCCGTCGCCTTTTCGATTTCTGTAGTTCTCGATAATTTGCTTCATTGAGGAATCCTGTACAGACCATAGACAGTTGCTAGCTCTTTTGAGTAAGGAGACCCAATACTACAAATCCTACAAACCAAACAGAGGAATGGATTTCAAATCCAATCCAATCCAATCCAAATCCCATGGAATCCAAATCCCTCAAAAACATTCCTGCAAACCAAACGCACCCTAAGTATTACTCAGTAGGGGTTGGATTATGGTGAAAAGCGTAAGAAAAGATTTTTTTCTCTTATACCAATCATAATTGAATATCAACACTAATAAGATGAACCGAGATGCACCATATTAGTTCTCTTTTAACGCGTAATTTATGGGTGGACATGATATTAAAAATGATCAAGATCTCGTGTTACATTTCTCACCATAACTTTCCTTCAATAGTTGATAAACATTTTTTAAAATCTCTTAAATATGATTGATTATATACAATTGTCCATTTACAAGAACCCGTAAAACAAATACTACAATCATCTGATGCTACTACGTCTGTTTCTTCTGCTACTGATTTTGAGAGCCTATCAGACAGAGTTAACACCTTACAAAGCTGCATCTCCACTTAAGAGCATCTACAATGGCTGACCCATGTAAAAGACTTGAACAAGATAAAAGTATATAATAAAAAAAATCTTGGTCCCACCATAATACACTCACATCCATTTCTTCAAAGACTTGTTGATAAAAAAAGGCCTCTTCAAATCATTATCTCCAATGATCAAGTCTTTGATTAAGCTTTGTTCAAACAACCATTGGAGATGCCCTAAATCCTCTGAACCTCAACCAAAAAAGAAGTCTAAAGAAGGAAGGTAGTAATTCTTAAGTTGTGTTGTTATCTTCTGAATTGGCTTTGATCATTATTCAAAAACTTGAAGCCATGATCACTCCTTCAGAGGTAGAGGTACAGGTACAGGTTATTACTGCTGCAACTCCTATTACTTAAGTGTTGATCCTCTCTCTCAATGATTTGATGATAATCCCTTTTTCCTTTCACGTTGTATTTGTGTTTCTGTATTTTCAGTTCCAGCGATTATCACTGAGTATGTTCAGTGATCACTGAAAAACTTGCATTGTAAATTCATCAGAGACAACAATACTTCAAGAAGACAACACTCACACCAAAGAACCTTCAGCGAACATCGAAGACTGAAACTAAAGATTAGAGATTGGCGAGTACGTGATCTGAAGCGGTATTCAGTGATTACAAACCTATCTACATATGTGTGAAGACTGCTCTAGCTTCAGCGAATGATGATGAGACCTCCAGGTCATCCCAGCATTCAGCAATCAAAAGAAGCTTGCTTAGCACGATAGTTGTTGTCTTGTCCTTATGCACATAAAGGACAAACCCATACCCTTGCAAAAGTTAGTACGGTATGGAGCCGATTAGTCGACTCTTTGTCCACCAACTTTAGGCAAGGATGTCTGCTCAAAAATAGTGCTTTTGTACTATTCACTGTAGCAAAGGACAAGCCTTCCTCTTAAGGCTTGACATGCACTCTAAACCTACCATATTGCATTAAATGTTCATTTAATGCACTGGGTATAAATAGAAGTGTTTCTTCTCTTTGCAGAGTGCGCGCATCACTCTTCAACCTAATTCTTACTTCAAGCATYCTCTAGCTTAAGTAAAGGATCTATCATATAGCATTCTCTTTTCTGTGTTCGCTATAGCTTCGTGTGTAACCAAAGATTGTTTAGATAGGTTTTTCTTTACCTTATCTTTCCGCAAACAGTCTTATAAAATCTGTATTGATCTTCTCTATCAATATATATTTTAAATTTGAAAACATTGTCTTTGTATTCATCCCCCCTTTCTACAAACTGTTTCTTATCTTGTAGACCCTTTCAGGACCAACAAGTGGTATCAGAGCAATGTTTTCTTTCTTTCCTTGTGTTTTGTTATTTCTCTGTATTAATTTATCTCTCCTTAGATAACTTACTGCTTTCAAATGGCTTTACATATTACAAACACACACACAAAAGATAATGGCTCTCTTGCCAAACCTCCCTGGTTTGTCCGTGACAACTTTTGTCTCTGGAAGAACCGGATGTCCCTCTTTCTGGAAGGTGTCGATCCTGAAATTCCACATTATATAGAAAATGGACCATATATTCCATTTGTTATTGTTCCGGCTGTTCCAGCAACAGCTACGACTACCGCGATTCCTGAACGGCAGATTCCAAAGCTTCCACATCAATGGAGCGATGAGGACAAGAAGAAAATAACTATAGACACGCGTGCTCGGTCTATAATAGCTATGTCTCTTTCTGATGAGATGCGTGCTCGGTGTATAATAGCTATGTCTCTTTCTGATGAGATCTATCACTCATTGATGAAACTCAAATCTTCTAAATCCGTATGAGATACTCTATGTGTCCAATATGAAGGAACCTCTCAGGTTCAGGAGACTAGAAAGATCAATCTAGTAAGACAGTATGAAAGATTTCTCTGTGGAAAGTCCGAGATGCTGTCTGAAGTACATCAAAGATTTAACTGCCTTCTTATTGATCTTAGGACTGTCGGCAGAGAATATTCTAATTTCTGAAACTTTGACTAAGTTTCTAGAATGTCTTCCTGAGTCTTGGGACACCTTTTTCATGTGTCTCAAGATGTCAAATGACATGTCCTCCCTTTCTCTTTCGTCTTTATACGGGATTCTGCTTAACCATGAGCAATCTCGTCAACTGAAAAGAAATCTTGTAAAAGAATCCAGGGAAATGAAAAGCTCTCCTTTAGCTTTGATCTCTGAATCCCCTTCAGTTGAAATTTCTACTCCTTTTGTTTCTTCTCCACCTCCCGTGGTCATCACGGAGATTGACTCTTCTGAGGACATTCCAGAATCTGATTTATCAAATTTTGATGAGTCCCTGGCACTCCTAACTAAGTCTTTTAGGAGGTTTTCCAACAAGAGCAAATTTCGTAGATCTCCTCAGCTATCCCTAAGAGAGAAGCCAATGTCTGAAAGAATAGACAAGGCTTCAGCTGTCTGCTACAACTGTCACCGGCCTGGACATTTTGCAGGTGAATGCAGATCCAAGAAGATTGTGATGCCATCTTCTAAAGCTCCTTCCTCCTTCAGGACCACATATGATAAATACTCAAAACTGAAGGAGAAATATAAGAAGATGAAGAACAACCAGCGAAAGGCTAAAGGCCTTATTGCTGAAGAGCATGACTGGGCTGAATCATCTGATGAATCATCTTCTGACGATAAAGATAAAGCTTATGTCTACTTGATGGCTATTGATGCTGACGAAGGTTCTTCTAAAGCATCTACCTCTTCTAAGCCATCTTCTGTTACTCAGGTATGTACCCTGAATGAACCTTCTTCTAGTCTTTCTACACTGGATACGCTGACGGTTGACCTTTACAATGCCCTCAATGGCAAATCTAAAGCTGAAATGCTTAACATTGATCTTCATGAGCAATTAAAGATTTGTCATTCTAGGATCAAAGAACTGACCTCTGTTGAGGAAAATCTTA
>NW_020201363.1:61893-65352 GCF_001531365.2 Cynara cardunculus var. scolymus
TTCCTCAACACTCGTTTGCAAAGGAATCTCTTTGCTCAGCCTGTGAAAAAGGAAAACATACGAGAGCTAGTTTCAAGTCGAAACAAATTGTTGATCCCAGATCTCTCAATAACACTTATAATCTAGTTATGAATAACCAAATTATAGTGATTTTACAARGAAAKTTAAGAAGACTCAAAAGTAAAATATGAATATTCAAGAACAGTTTGAGCTTCAAAGGTTTTACTTTATAAATAATAAAACGTAAAACACAAAGTAAAAACCTCTCACGTATGCGTGTTTTTTACAATAGACCTAGTCGTCTATTTATACTAGTTAGCTAATGCTAAGATAACTAACTATTGCTACTTGACAGAGAGCATTCATAGGCGAGGCGTGTAACACCCTGAAATTCTCTTCCCTTCGTCTTCAATCGCCTCTTTCACGTCATTATTTCCTCACATCCAGTTACGAGGTATTTTTTTTACATTTTCTCTTATTCTTGAATTTTATATATATATATATATATTATATATATATATACGCATATAGATATACTTATGCAGTTTTTATAACTGAAATGTGGCACTTTTAGTTGCGTATCTAGTCTAAATCTAAGGGAAATCATTTACATTTACATTCCTTTATTTTTTTAAGGCTTGAAGTTAATTGAAATAAGATAAAATAAGTAGGGGGGGGGTATTATCTGATGTTCTTTGACCTTAACCCCCACCAACCATTGTTTGTTTGACACCTCACTTAAGTTTAGAAGTCCTTATCCATTGTGTTGTCATGTAGGGAGTTGGTAAGGAAGCATGGCTAAAAACCCCACTTTCTCACTGCCGCCTCACAAAACCTCTGTCCAAGCTTCTCCCATGGGTTTCCTTTTGCACGTCACCTCCCTCACGATGCTACTGCTTACCGCATCTTGATTAGACCTCAACGCCGGACCATCTCGCCTCCTTAGCTGCTGTGTTTTGCTTCCAGCAGTGCGTCGTGTTGGCCGTGAGTTGACCGTCCGGCAGCTGTCCCTTCCGGCCTGCACAGGAGCGTTTAGTGCAGCAGCCACCCCCTTCTTCTTATACTTCTTCCCTGCGCCACCACCTGCTGCCGCTGCCTTCCTCCCTACACCACCGCTGTTTGCTGCGTCCCTCATCCCCATCGACAACAGCCGGCAGCCGAAGACAGCAGCTCAAACCGCTGCTGTGCTGCGTTCTTCGTCTTCATCGTTGGCAGCCATAGTGAGTTCATCTATACCCGATCACGTTTTATTACCCCTCAAAACACTATATGCTTGGATCTAATTTTTAACTTGACAAGGATACCTTTAATATAGATATTGTCATGAGATTATATTAGATAATGAGGATATTTTGGTATAAAATGTCAACATGCATATATTAGATAATGAGGATATTTTGGTATAAAATGTCAACATGCATATATTAGATAATGAGGATATTTTAGTATATAATGTTATAAAGCAAATGTTAGATGATGAGGATATTTTGGTATATAAAGTCATGAAATTTATATTAGTTGATGAGGACTTATTTGTTATCTAAGAAATGTCAATTATGACGAGAAAGTTACGTGACAAGCCTACTAGTGGGTCGTATCAAGACGGGCATAACTCGAAAAAAAAGTTGGTATCAATGGGTTGTCGTATACGTGCCTTATTATATCTAGAAATTGTCGGCGTTCTATGTAGAGAACTCTATTATCTTATGATTTACGTCCGGTAATTGCTAATGATAGTAGTAGCATACTTGCTATTTTGGTAGACTCTKGTTAAATCTTGAAGTTGGATTATTATTATATGTACTCGTATGCCAATTATTATTTATCCAAATAATTATTTTGAAACGGGATGAAGCTTGGGTTCGAATATTGTTTTATTTTTATGTGTGAAGGATGGTGTGAACTGGGGGTAGGCATTGTGATTATTATGTAACCTCCATGTCATCCTTTCACTACCACTCGGAAATAGGCATTGTGATTATTATGTAATTTCCGAGATAAAGAGCTTACGATCACGAATGGCTAAATGACTGGATTTGGTTGATGTCGATGGTTTTTAAACCTATAAGTGATGCTCTATAACGGTGATTTACGACTTACTTTGTGTTCGTCTTAATCAACGGTAAATCGGGCCTCCCCCGTCATCTTCTGATGTTTAATACCCCTGGAAATATTTTAATTTAACTGCGACCTTTCAGTGCTTAAACTTGTAATATTTATTATTTCATGCCTCACTGTACCTTGGGAATTTAATTGAACTCACTAGGCGTAAGCCTAACACTTCTTTGATATGACTTGTTTAGCAGGTTCCTTTAGTAGCGGGGCCAAAACGGGTTGAGAGGAGCATTGTTTCGTGAAGAGGCTCTTTTGTAGTAAAGCCTTGTTTTTTTTGAGCGTTAAGCTGTAAAATACCGTATTTTTGGAGATTGATAGAAACACCCGTCTTTAATCTAGTTGTAGAAAATCTAGATTAGTAGGTTGTTATTTATCGTCTCGATAATCGTTTGTAAACGCCTTACTATTACCTTATGTTAAAATTTATATTTTTAAGAATTCAAGTTCCGAATTTTGTTTGAGTTTATTTCTTTTGTTTTAGCTTATTATTTTTGTTTCTGGTAAGCGAGAACGGGTGTTACAAGGCGTATCTCACTTGTCGATGGAATGACAGTGAGCATAGCCCTTGATAGTGGTATGTTGATGCGATATCCTTCCTTGGAAAGAGTTGGGCGATGTCCGTGCATCTTGTAGACCGGTGTGTATGGCTCTGTTGCGGGGAGAGCATTTTTCCTCATCGCATCCCCAATTATGAGAGCAAGGAAGCAGGGGAAGAGGACAGCAGATAACGGCTTTCCAGCGGCTTGAAGTTTACACTTCTTCAGCACGGCCACATGGATCTCGGTGTAGATGAGGAGGGCGTAATCGAGGTTGAGGTTGAAGTAGAGGCCATACATGATCGTCATGATGTTTAAATTCCCTTGGTCGAAGGAGCCTAACTTGCATGTCAGGGACCTGTTCAGGATTAAAAAGAACAAATTCCACATTGGTGGGAGGAATTGTCTTTTGAAATCCGAGATGTTTCATATCTCCCTGTTGTAGCCTAACATCCTCACGAACCTTAGAATGTCCTCGGAAGCTGGTAGCTCGTCATATTGTTCAATTTCGAGTTCTCGTCTCGTTGGAATGCACAACACCTTGGAAATTTTTGCTCGTGAAATTTTGACCGTGCAAATCATATCGTTTGGTGCGTCGATATCTCCCATTATACCGTGACTAGCATCGTCAAATTCGTAGTTTTGCCAGTACTGTTGAACGTATTTTAGTGGAACCTTTGGGTTTACCAGTGTGAGAGCAGGTAGTAGAATGCAAATTTTGAAGAATTCAATCATTATCTCGTACCTGTCATCATAGAGGGTGTTTCGGAGCTCGATCATGTGATTATTGGGTTTCATGGGGAGAAAG
>NW_020201363.1:66267-67390 GCF_001531365.2 Cynara cardunculus var. scolymus
GAACTTGCCAAGATATTCTCTATCGTTGAGTACAAAGCATTTGCACCCAAAGATATGAAAATATTTGACATTTGGTCTTCGATGATTGATAAGCTCATATGGGGTTTTCTGGTGTCTCTTTTTGATGATGGAACGATTTTGGGTGAAGCATGCGGTGGAGATTGCTTCAGCCCAAAATGATAGTGGTAATTCTGAAGAAGCGAGCATGGTTCTTGCTGCTTCCACAAGGGTTCGATTTCGTCATTCGACCACTCCGTTTTGTTGTGGAGTTCTTGCGGATGAGAAGTTTTGTGTAATGCCTTCATTGAAGAGATAATCATCAATTATGACATTTTTGAATTCGGTTCCATTATCGCTACGAACCTTCACCAACTTTTGYTGTAGAAGAACTTGTAGCCTTTTCATCACTCCAATGAGTAGGTCTGGAACTTCAGATTTCTTCTTTACGAATTCAACCCAAGTGTATCGGGAGTATTCATCGACCAATACAAGCATGTACTTCTTTCCTGATAGGCTTTGTGTTGATACTGGTCCACAAAGGTCTATGTGAAGCATATCCAACGGCTTGGTGCAGGAGGTCTCTGATTTAGTCTTATGTGATGCCCTTTTTAGTTTTCCCATTTCACATGCAGAGCACAGATGATCTTTTTCAAATTTGAGAACAGGAATTCCTTTGACCAGATTCTGTGTGGCTAGTTTTCTTAGCGCATCAAAGTTGAGGTGTGAGAACTTTTGATGCCATAGCCAATTTTCATCACTCTTATGAGACACAAGACATAGAGTGTCTTGTTCCATAGAGGATTCAAATTACGGAAGATAAAGGTTTCCTTCTCTCTTTGCTGTGAGGATTGGGTTACCGGACTTCGTTTCTATTATGCAGAGACCTTTGCAAAATTTTAATTCAAGACCTCGGTCGCAGAACTGAGTTATGCTTAATAGATTGTGCTTTAAGCCTTCGACATAAGCCACTTTGCTGATGGAAACTTTTCCTTTGATGAGAGTGTCGTATCCCTTGATTGTTCCCTTGCTGTTGTCTCCAAAAGTCACAGAGCCTCCAGATTTTTCGATGAAGGAGGATAGTTGACTTTTATCACGAGTCATGTGCCTGGAGCAACCTGAATCC
>NW_020201364.1:0-41722 GCF_001531365.2 Cynara cardunculus var. scolymus
GAGCGGTTTAGCATATGAACGGTTTTTGACCTTTGACTATAAATAACCGTGTCATTTYTCATTTTTACTTTTTACGCTCYTATACTGTTCATCATCGTCTCCGCTCACTCTCTCCGCTCAATTCAAGTTCTTCGATTTTAGTCCATCAATCTAGTCTCCTGTTCATCGTCTCTATACAAGGTTTCATTCATTTGATTACTATTCCTTATTCGTTGATTGTCTCGATACTTATTGATCATATGGATTGATATTGACTTCAAATGAACATAACTTCATAATCGAACCATAAACTCGTATGAACTCGGATTAGACACTTTTTTTTGGTATATTGTGTGTCGTTTTTTATTTTCGAGTGCATATGTAGTGTGTATTTTGATTGTATTTGTGTTCTTTTTGCGTATTTTGTGATTGTATTCATTTCGTGTTTTGAACGGATATCTCATCGGACAAGGTGATCGGACTTCAATCCGATCAACCTTAAACCGGTTGATGATTGTCCGGTTTATGACTTGTGGTTTAAGTCATGTTTTGTGTGATTTTGATTTGTTGTCCGAACTTCTAATCCGGACACATTGGTTTTTAGTTCTAAGTGTTTAGTGTGCTGTCCGGACTTCTAATCCGGACACAATTCTTTTAGTTTCTTAAGTCTGTGTGTTGACCGGACTTCTAATCCGGTCAATCCGTTTTTTTCAAAATTTTGCTAAGTGTTTGTTCTTTTCATTTTCTTTATGTTTTTATTTTTTTTAGTTTTTAGTTTTTTTTAGGTTAATTTTTTTTATTTTCTGTGAGTGAAATTTTTTAAGTTTCATTTGTTTTGTTTTTTTTTGTGTGTGTGTATTTTTTTTACTTCAATAAAATGGGTACTAATATTTTAGATATTTTACAGGTAAATGGCCGATCCTAGACATCAGTCTGACGAGGAATCTCGTGTTCACTCTGTCAGATCTAAAAATGTATCAGCCCATTTACCTAACCAACCCATAGCCTCGGAAACACTTTACCCACAGATACAATATCTCGAAATTAAACCGAATAACCATCACTTCTCTTTCGATATGCCTGCCGAATACCCTATTATACCAGAAATTTTTAAAGGCCACCCCATTTCATATTATTTATCTGCCCATACATCAGTTCCTATGGTGTATCTTCAACAGTTTTGGGGTACTCTTACAATTGAAAAGGACGGAGATGCTTTATATCTTCAAGGAGAGGTCGATGAATACGTCAGTCGTCTGACTTTAAGAAGATTAAGAAGAATACTTCATCTTCCTGCTCCTGGACCGAATGGGTTTGAAGATTTCGTCTCAGATGTTCAGTTATGCGTTGATATCAAAAGATTAGGATATTCTGCAACATTGAATAATCCTACTCAATTTAAGAGACGTTTTCTACCATCAGTCTGGCATCTGCTCTTCTCAATATTAAATCGATGCCTAACTTCAAAAGCCCAAGGAATTGATACATGTAGCAGCACATTCCTAAAAAATTTTCATGGCATAGTGTTTTCACGACATTATGACTATGCACTTGTCATATTGAACGAGTTACTTGAGCTGGTGAACGCTAAAAGGTTCCCGTCCAAAGCCAGAAAATTCATGCCATTTCAAAGATTTCTGCAACTCTTTATTAAAGCCATGATGGATGCGAATGAARATATTCCGGCCAGACCGAATTCGGAAAAAGGGCCAACATTCGTCATGACAAGAATTCGACAGCATAAGGAAGTTGAAGATTTGGACTCTATTTTGCCAGTTCCACCAGAGTTGATTGCTCTAGCTGATCAGAACGCTCAGTGTGTTATAGACTATAGAAGAGTGATAGATCCGATAGTTCAGCCAGAACCGGTTGAACTTGCCCAAGGATCACCCCATGCCTAAGCTGAGAGAGATATAGAAGTAGAAGAGAGAGTTCAGGCACAAGGGGTACCTGAACAGGGAATTGAGCTGAGAGAAAATGTAAATGAGAGGGGTGAAYTGGTGCGGGGAGCTTCTGATCATCAACGCACTTTAACTACCGGAGCTTCTCTTTCTTCGGAAGCTACTGAATCCGATAATCGAGCAGATTCTGGTGATGATGATAACAATGATGTTGATGATGCAACAAATGCGTAGAATATTCATATTGGAACGTTTGTTGATGATCTTGCTACGATCTTTCCTGAATATGCAGCTCAACAACCTTGTCCGAGTCTAAGGTCTCTATCGTTTAATGTTGATGAATGTGATGACTATGATCGCATTCTTCAAGATATATCTAATGAAGGAGGAGATGAGGGAGTTGAAGTTGAAAAAGAAGAGAGTTTGAGAGAAAGGGAAGCAAAAGAACATGGAGAGGGTGTGAGTGGAGCAGAAAAAGAAGTAAAAGCTCCTTCCCAAACCGAAACAGTTAGCCGGGCAACCACATATACTACTGACATTCATGTGTTGAATGTTAGTATTGAAGCAGACATAGCTAGCCCAKCTATGCATTTGCACACCCCTCCTATCCACCCAATTGGTTCTCAATAACCAATTGTTTAAATTTCACATGGGGATTTAGCTCATACGCTAACTACTTCTCAATCGGAGAATGTAGTTATTGAAACAAGTAGGCCGCTGCCCCAGCCTACGACTTCGATTCTGTGCACCTTGAGTCTAGAGCCGATACACTTAGGTACACAAGAGTCAGGAGCATCTGTTGCTCCAAATGCAGTTCTTAGTGAACTAGCCGGAACGACCGGAGTGATGTCATTTGACATTTCACGAAGACAGGTCAGAAGTCCTACCAATGCTAACATTATGCCAACATTGAACGTAGGCACAACAGTTTACTCAACTGTTGTTTCAACTGGTATTCTACGTGAACCAGGTGTGATTTTACCCGACTTTGTGTCAAGGGAATATTTGGACGGCGCCCTAAAGGCTGTTCAAGAAAACTTTGACGCTCAAATCGCTAGTTTGAAAAGGTTGTTGAAGGGAAAAGAGCATGTTGTAGAAGAGCCACCATCTGCACCATCACCACCACCTGTACCAGAACCGTTAGTACCAGATCAATCGGTGGACGAGCTAAAATCTCTTCTATATGCTAAGTTTATGGCTTCTCAAAGTGAAGACGCTGAAGATGCAGATTTGGTTGCTCTTCTCCGCCAACAAATAGATGCTAACCCTGTAATTAGAGCCTCAGAGTTTTTGACTTTTCAGGATGTGATTAGTGCTAATTTCTCTAAAGTTAGTAACTTGATCACATCTAATACCCTAGAACTAAAACATTCAATGGATGCTCTTGTCGAAAGGGTGTCTATACTTGAAGAAACTTGCAAGTCTCAAGCCGAATCTCTTAAACGAAGACATGATGATCAGGATGATCCTGATAGTCATGAGGGGGAGAGGAAAAAGCAGAGATTGGCTGAGACATCTCTACAAGGTGCAAGTTTGGGTGAAGGGTCACTACCTCAGGACGTAACTGCTAAAGATTATGCCCCGGAACAGTTCGGGAAAGAATAAATGAGGCTGTCGTAATTGAAGATGAAGAAGTGGAGGCAAGTCCAAGGATCGAGCCAATGGTTGAAAAGCCGGCGGACTCCACAGTAGAAACAAGGTTGTTAATGGACTTGTCTGCCAATGTAGGGTTCAACAGTGCATTCTCTACTACTTTAGGTGGAGAGCAGGATTTTGGTGAAGATGTTGATAACATTGACGAGTCAACTGGAATGTACTTTGACTTTGAAGCTGACTTAGAAGAAGAAGATCCAGCTTTTCCCGTTCAAGGTGATCCTCAGTCTATTCCAGAATCATCTACTGCTGTTCTACCTGATGTGCTTGAAGTTAGTGTTCCAAGAGAATCTGTTGATCCTACTGAAATCTTCTCAAAGAATTACATTCCTTTCCATATCAGAGCAAATTTCTTAGATAATGATCGCGAACGAATCCGAGAGCCATATTTGGAAGATATCTACTTTGGGATTTTCGTTCGTTACAGAAAACTGCTTTGTGCTGACAGAGTTCTAGGAATTCACAAGAAGCCAAAAGATTTCCGAATTGAATATCGTCACCTTCTAAAAGCCAAGTGCCAACCAGTCAGTGAAGTACGTACCAAGCACCGAATTGTAACGATAAAACAGATAGATGCTCAGAAGCTATTGAGAATTTGGTATCCTGTCTTCACTGTTACCAGACAGGATGGCCAGATTTGGAGGTTTAGCGAAGCTGACTCCTCGAACTTGTATTTGGATGACCTTGAATACATGTTCTTCGAACTCAAAAATATGACAATCAGAAAGGAAGGAGAACTGGTAGCTCTGGAGGCTATCAAGAGATTCATTTGATGTCATGTAAAGCTGGCAATGGTCATAGATGTACAAATGGGTCTTGAAGACAATCAACACATTATCAACCTCAAAAGACCAAACCAAGATCTTGAAGACATTGACGGCTATCCAGTTTACATGGTTCTAGAAAATCCAGAGTTCGGGGTCATCTACTATGCTCAACTTCAAGTTAAAAAGTTCATGAGATTCAGTGAGTTGAACAAGTATTCTGACGGTACGATTAAGCTTGTAAGAAGGGCGATGGATTTGAAGAGGGTGATGGACGAAAAGGCTACTTAATCTGAACGAATGAATTCCAAAGAAAGATACTTGCTCGTCAACGCTATCAATTTGCTCGAGGAGAAGATTCAGTATAGAAATGCTCTGAGAAGGTTAGAGAAAATCCTTGGACTGCGCAAAACGAAGTTTACAAGAGTCCAAACTTGAATCCAAATGGGGAGAATGTTGGGTTCAAGTTAGTGCTTTAATGTTGTATTCAAGTTTCTCTTTAGTGTAGTTTCCTTGTAATAGCTTAGTCTTTACATTTCCTAGTATAAATAGGATTTACCTTGTAATTGTAATTAAGCTTTTGTCATTAATCAGAAATCAAGATTTGCTGACGTAATATTCTCTCTCCTCTCAATCTAATCATTTCTTGATCATCTTCTTTCTACATTGATATTTATCACAATCAATGAAGATCATATCATGTTTGTATGAAATCTAGACTCATCAATGGACTTTAAATATTAAACTTAAAAAACATATATAATTTAGAATTTTAGATTAAATATCTATTTTAACAAAACAAAATATCTAAACAAATATATGTAATAATTAAGCAGCTCTTAATTACAAAGTCAAAGCAATCCAAAGTACAAACAAATAAATATATAATACATATTAGAAAACAAACAAACTAAGAAAGTTACAACTCCACTATGAGTATTGAGAAACAAAATCCATGACTTCACAACCTTCAATAGTTCAATTATTGAGTCTTGAGTTTTTGACCAAACAAAATAGAAGCCAAATCTAAGTTGGTTGAATCACTTGGTTGATGTCTTGATGATGTGCGCTGAAATCATACCATGGATTAGAAAGATTGATAGAGCCATAGAGTTCTTGAGGGACTTCAAAATTTGGAGACCGTCAATATCAAATGTGTCGATATGTTTAATGGTTTTAAGCGTCGATTTTGATTATGTTAGATGTTAGGCTTGGGGATATATTTGGGTCATAGCTCATAAGTAAAAAAAGTTGGGCTTTCTAATACTAAAATATATATATATATATATATATATATATGTATGTATGTATATATATATATATATATGTATTTATTTGGTGGTCGGTTTGGTCCAAACCGCCCAAAAAGGTTCCAGACCGCAGACCGGACCAGACTGCCTGGTTTTGCTATTTTTCAAACCAGACCGGACCGCCAGACCGCTCAAACCGCCAAAAAAGGTCCGGTTTGATTTGGTTGGGCAGGTTTGAGCAGTCTGACGGTTTTTTTTGAACACCCCTACTGGCTACAATGTCAAGTTCTAACAGGACTCTTGCTTATTAATGTTAGAATCTGGTCAAAAAATGCTAAGAGCTAATCGTAAGGGCAATCTGTACCTTATGAACTGCTTACCAAGAGATGATACAAAGACTCTCTGTCTCATATCTTGCAAGAGTGAAGAAGCTTGGCTCTGGCATCACAAGCTGTCTCATCTCAACTTTCCAAACATTGAGAAACTTGTTAAGAATAATTTGATTGATGGACTACCAATCGAAATGGAACATATTTGTCCCGCCTGTGAGATGGGCAAACTCAAGCGAGCATCTCATAAGGCAAAGCTGATGTTTCTTCCGTCAGATCTCTGCACATGCTTCATATGGACCTCTCTGGTCCAATATCTATACAGAGCTTGTCTAGCAAGAAGTATATCTTAGTGCTTATTAATGAATTTACAAGATACACTTGGATTGAGTTTGTAAGATTGAAATCAGATGTCCCGGAGCTAATGATCAAGCTAATGACCAAGATTCAAGTCCTTTTACATAGCAGAATTCAAAAGCTGAGGAGTGACAAAGGTACAGAGTGCAAGAATGCAAAGATTGACGCGTACCTTGACAAAGAGGAATATCCCAAAACTTCTCTGTTGCAAGATCACCACAACAAAATGGTGTTGTAGAAGAGAAAAATAGAACCCTGGTTGAAATTGCTAGAAAGATGCTCGCAGCCTGTAGTCTTCCAACCCATTTGTGGGCGAAAGCAATCTCGACGCATGCTTTACTCAAAACAAAGCAATTGTGGTCAAGAGACATTTAAAGACGCCTTACGAACTTATCAACCAAAGAAATCCTAGTGTTAAATTCTTACATGTCTTTGGTTGCAAGTGCTTTTATCCTAAATGATCGTGATCACCTTGGGAAGCTTGATAAGAAGGTTGAGGAAGGCAAATTTTTTGGATACTCTACAAATTCCAAGGCGTACAGACTCTTCAATCTTAGAACCAAGACGGTCATGGAAAGCATCAACGTCTTGTTCGACGATAAAGGACTAATGACTTTAGAGTACTCCAACACTGAACTCAAGATTAACCCAGTGACTTCCAATTCTCTATCGAAGTCAAGGGAATTGGAACTCAGGAAATTATTTGAAGACTTTTTTGGTGATGAATATATCTTTGTACGTGCACCCAGAGATGCCTTTGCATGCGTTCAAGGAGAGCCACAAACTTCAAGCACAACAATCTTTGGCCCTTCTAACGCCTCTACTCCGTCTTATGATCAAGCTAATCTAGAACCAGAGCTTCCCACCTCTGTATCAGAGCTCAGACCAGAGCCAAAGATCACTACCTCTATATCTGAACCTGGTTCCTCTATACCACTATCCGAGGGGGAGCAAGCAGAGCCATCATCACCAACTACGAGCGTAATGCCAAAGATCCCAATGGAGAATGATCCCACAACTCCATCTTTTGTGCAAACTCCAATATAAAAATGGATGAAAGACCATCCATCACACTAAATCATTGGTGAACCTTCAAGCTCTGTAAAGACAAGAGCTGTCATCACTAATGAATGTTTATTTGTAAACTTCCTAAGTGTGGTAGAACCGAAGAAAGTTCATGAAGCCCTATAATACCCTAGATGGGTCGATGCCATGCAAGAAGAGCTCCAACAATTTGAAAGAAACAAGGTATGGACTCTTGTTCCTTTACCAAAGGATAAAATTACTATTGATACTAAAATGGTTTTCAGGAACAAGAAGTAGGGGTGCTCATGGGTTGGGTTGATTGGGTTGATGACATTTGAACAACCCAACCCAATGCTTGCAGTTTGAAAAATCTTAACCCAACCCAACCCAAACGAAAGTGCAACCCAACATAACCCAAACAGTACGGGTTGGTCAAGTTGATACTTTGGTACATTAAAATATTTTCTAACCTTGAATATATTATTTCTCTACTCATAATTTCTTTTTCATCATCAATCATTTGATACAACTTATCCATACTTCTTACGTATATCACATTTAGTTAATTTTCTCTATTTACGTATATATGTTTACAGTTACTGAACATATATACGAATGAGTTATATAGAGATGTGAATAGATTGAAACGATGTGTATACGAGTAGCGTACATGATAATGTAATTGTCTATTCTATATATTAATAGAAATTCAACAATCATATTAAATTCAAGAAATAAATGGATATCGGGTTCATCGGGTTGGATTGGGTTCAAATAATAACAATCCAATATCAACCCAATACCTACGGTTTGAAAATTTTACAACACGATTAGACATCGGGTTGCTTCGGGTTGAGTTATTTCGTGTTGGGTTGGGTTGGGTTGATCGGGTTTTTGTGTACCCCTAACAAGAAGGATGAGGATGGCATTGTATTAGGCTTGTTGCAAAAGGCTGCTGCCAGGAAGAAGGCATAGACTACGATGAGACCTTTGCACCAGTTGCAAGGCCAGAAGCTATACGCCTATTTCTAGCATTCTCTACATATAAAGGGTTTCGAGTCTATCAAATGGACTTTAAGTCAACCTTCCTAAATGGCAAGCTAAAGGAGGACGTCTATGGGCAACAACCTTCTGGGTTTGAAATCTCAATATACCCAAAGTATGTCTACTACTTAGATAAAGCTCTGTATAGGCTCAAGCAAGCACCAAGATCCTGGTATGAACGTCTTTCGTCCTTTCTAATTTCCAATGGTTTTAAAAAAGGTAAAATCGACACCATTTTGTTTATTAAGAGGCATAAAGGTGAGATGCTTGTAGTCCAGATTTATGTGGACGACATCATATTTGGTTCAATGAACCAGAGGCCCTGTGACAAGTTCTCTACGTTGATGAAGAGTGAGTTTGAAATGAACATGATGGAAGAATTAACATTCTTTCTTGGGATCCAAGTAAAGCAAAAAGAAGATGGTATATTAATTATCTGTAGGAACCTAGAATACTCTTATGAATCAATAGAGACTACTTAAAGCACAATATGAGTGGAAGCAACAACTGTGATATTGAAATGGTTAACAAATTTGAACAAAAACTCAAATAAGAATAAGAACACAGATTGAACAAATCGGTTGCTTTGATTAGTTGAAGAAGGTTACAAATGAACTCTCAACTATAATATATTTTCTCACAAGTATTCTCTCAACTAGGAGCATATAAGAATTTGGCAATTCAGGGTCTTTTAACCCAAGGAGGAGACCTCCTTTTATACGCCAATGTACAAATAGAATCTGCTATATTCTAGGCTTCAAACTCTGACTTCTTGTTCAGAATATTCGGCCTTCACGTTCCTTGAAATGTGGAACCGTATCTGCATGCGTGTCAAATTCTGGTTGGAACACTTGGAGATGTGCTAGAACCGTTTGTGCGTAATTTAAGGGCGAAGGAGACCTAGAGGCTCTACATGTATTGTGCAAAGAATCTGTGTTTGGAATGGTAGATCTACATCATGTCCTTAAGCTTTTTGACACTTAAGACTTGACCTTTCTTTGACTTGAGCATGGGCTCTATATGCTAGGTACTTGCTCTGTATCCGAGAGCTTTTTCTCTTGTTGACCTCTACATTTGAGCTTTTGTTCTAGGCAGCTTCTAAAAGTAAGTCCTATTGACTAGAGTAAAAGGCTTCTTATTTACACTTTTACAAAAAGAGTTCTATCAATTTCCCCCTAATTGTAAATAAGGAAGACTCTTACTTGAATGAAAAACTAGTCAATTGAAGCAAGAGGCCAACATGGTCCTCTGTATGTACATTTCTAATAAAAAATTAATTACAAGTACTAGGAATAGAAATTACATACTAAGAGAAGTTTGTCAAAATATTACTTACAAAAGAGAGACCTAGAGATGTTGAATTTTCATGAACCTTCTAAACAGCTCACGAAACTCAAGCACGTTGTCGATGGATCTGATAAGTACATTAGCTATCGCTCTTGCGCCAGGGGTTGTATCTCTGCCTCTATAGACGTTGTTCTTAATGAACCGCAGAGTTGAATTAGAGTACTTGATGCATTGGTCTTCATGAAAGAACACCTTCTCTCCATGCTTGTTGCGAAAGACCAACCCTAGCTTTGGCTCCACTATGACCGCCCATGAGGGGACGTACTTGATGTCTTCAAATTGTTCATTTAGTGCTGTGACACCAAGCTCGTCAACCCCCATGTCCATAGTGATATGGAAGTCCACCTTGCACCTAAAATCTAGCAAGCTCGTCATCTTCTGGCGTATCGTAGAGCTACAATAGCATACTTCATCCCTTTATCTTTCTTGTGATCTGTATAGAAGTACAAGGTAAGAAGATCCCAAAGGTTGAGATTTATAAGATCGCAGTCTTTGAAGACGCTGATCTGACCCTAGATTGTTCCACCAAGTATTCATGAAAGATGATCTAATTATGCGTAAAAGTCCTCTTCTTAATGTCAATCACCTGCTTGATCCTGTCCACGAAGTGAAGTTCGTTAATCGGTTGCATGTACTGACGAAGGAACTTTTAAAGAATGTTTTTATGTGCCATTAGGTGGAGATTGATGTTCAGTCTGGGTGCTTCATCCATCTGGCTATACAGGAATTGGTAGATCTCTTGATTCTTAGCATAATCATTGATCGGTTTATCTCTAGTTTATTGGCCTTCTCATTACGTCCATCTGGTCCTTGATATCTTGTACTCGATCTGGGACAGTTTGGAGCTATGAGTCATGCTGCCACTTGCTCCTCTAGACTTGCTCTGGCTTGATGAACTGCTCTTTGTTCAGGTGTGACAACTCTGGTTCCTTGGACAGGAACCTTAGATTTGTGCATCTAGCGGTATGGAGAAGGCACGACGATTGTGACTTGGGAGGAAGTGGTATGGCCATTGGAGGGCATTGATGCTCTTGGTGGCTCCTTCTCTGGCTCGATGACATTAACCACCACTTCCTCTGTATCGACCTCCCTCATTGGATCGATCTCCATGAAACAATCAGAAGGAGATGATACAAACTTACTTGGTAAAGAGACGTATAGGGATGAGAGTTCTAGTACAACTCTCTCTCCACCAAGTGTGGGCTCTGGCTCCTTGGTCTTCTCTTGGTCATGAGAGGCAGACTTCATCTAACCAAGATCTAGCTCTGGCTCTTGCATTGGCTGGACCTTTGAAAGGTTCGCTTGTTGGGTTGGAGCAGGAGCTTGAGCTGGTTGGGACTGGGCCAGTGCAAATGCAGAGGGGGTATCCGTTGATTTTGGAGTTTGGTGCTTCTCCCCCCTCTTGATGACTTTAAGGTCCAGACTGGTCTGGTTCCTTATTATCATCAAGCATCTCTTCTTCGATGGCTACCTGCATGTAGAGAAAAGCTTGCACAACTTCCTCTTCTTCTTATTTTAGACATTGGTGGGGGTATTGCTTTGACCTTGGCGTCCATAAGCTCCACAAATATTTGCCATCGCCTGGATGGCTTTGCTGATCTCCACATCAGCACAAAATTTTAACGTAGCCAATGAGCGTCGCATCTCTACAGCAGCTGCAAGGATGTGTTTTTGAAAGACGATGTGAAGTCGACCGCTTTCTGAAGGAGACTATCACCCAGAGCTCGCATCTCCGTCTGGGTGATGTAATCGACCAGCACGCTCAGAGGGACGAGCGCTTGCTCTTGAATGGGCACTTGACTATGTTGTGCGTCTTCCCTTTGCAGGGTCTCTGTTTGGTTTGCCATCAATTCCATGATTGTTCGATGCAACAAGTATTCATCGATGACTCAACTCTCAACAATACTATGGATGATCGAACTTCGTCCAGAGCTGTAACACCCCATACCACACATTGCATGTAACATATTCTTCATACATAAGAATTAGATGTTTATACACCATATTGGTCCCTTAGTACAAGAATCTATCATTACAGAATACATGGTCCAAAAATTCAAAATACCATTCTTGTACTATTCAACATTCAACTAACAAAACTTTACATATCATAGACAAATCTTTCAGCAGATATGCATATAGGAAAATATCATATTTTCCCCTTTCCCTTACCATCTGCACCTCCTGCAATACATATTTAAAATCACAAAACGAGGGTTAGACCGAAAAGTCTAGTGAGTTCCCCTTTTTATGTCATTGCAGTGTGAGAATCACCAAAACTTTATTTAAAACAACTTTTCATATATAAGACAAAAATATGAACAAGTACAACATATTACCAGTACCTTTCCACTTTTCAAAGCCAAGCACTCAGCTTTTCAAATAAAGTACCCCAAACCCAACCAGGTTTATCATAATGCCACTTTTAAACCTTTTCAATTAAAACAAGGTTATTCAAAGTTTTAGGCCAAAACCTGTTATTTCCTCTTCAATAACATCCAGAATATGATTTCCAGTAATAACTCTAATCCTAATTCTTTAAATCACAAAGAAATAAAGATTCCAGATCACAATATCTTAAAGGATATAATAGTAAGAGTTGTAATACATATCACACATACAAATGCCACCCTTATATCCAAAGGTACACCTCCCCTTGATATGCCACCCTTATCCCATGGTACACCTCTCCTTGATATGCCACCCTTATCCCATGGTACACCTCTCCTTGATATGGCACCCTTATTTCCTCATCAAAACATTTCACAAAATAATTCCAATTAGAACAGACCGCAGCCATAAACGTTTTAATGAAATATCATCAGTTCAAAATCATCTTTATCCAAATTCCCATTCTTTTCAAAAGAATATTAAAATATGATTTTCTTAAACAATATAAAAATCCGGTCAACACAGACTTGGCCGGACTTCATCTCCGGTCAAGCCTTGGCCGGTTTAGCTAATCTTGTCAACACTATTCACTCTTGTCCGATTTATTAATCCGGACAACACAAGTATTCGTTCGATTTATGAATCCGGACAACCCTTCTCAAAGTCTTGTCCGATTTATCTATAAACCGGTCAACACATCATTCGATTTAAAACATATCGGGCAATACTGATCGTATTCCTATTTACCCGTCATAAGGATATAACCGATTTACATAATATCAAATCACTCAATCCGGTTAACACTTCAAGCGAAGTCTTTCTAAATCGGACGACTCTATGTCCTGTTTAAGTTCAATCCGGTCAGACCCTAATCCGATATACTTCTATCTGGACAAACACTTGTTCGATTTAAATCCTAACCGGATGAAAATCTTATAACACAATCAATTATGTATTTCAAAGAGATTAAAAACATTTTAACCACTCACCTTATGTAAATTTGAAAGCAAGGCTGAGTCCAACTTCAATTCAACTAATCCGATCAATATTGATTTCTTTAAACGGCTCACTAACTCACAAATTGGCAAGAATTAAAATGAAGGCTTCATCTCATATTTATACCCCTTTCCATTTATGGAAAGGCGGCCACCCCTCATGCATGCATACGACACATGCATTCCCTTTATACATACATACAATTATATGCTCACACGTACATTTCATGCATATATGCACATAATCATGCATACGTTCATATTATGCATTTATTCTTATGCATAAGATGCACACTTGCATGATCAAATATAACAATTTATCATTCTTTCACATAATCATTATAACAAATAATCACATATTAATTACCTCGAGTGATGACCAAGATCCGGTTATCACAAGAGCAAGTGCAGAGGTTGATGGCTCTGCACGGGCCATGTTGAGTTTTAGCTCTTCCAAGGAGCACAACACAGAGGTGGCAAAGGACTGTAACTCATCCTTTGTCACATATGTCGTAGGGGTAACCTCTATCTCAATACATGGGCCAGAGTTAGTCCTTGTTCCAAGGACACCTTCATTCACGTCTTGGTCGATGTTGGACGAGGAAGGATTTTCAGCCGATCCTCGTACCTCTCTTGAAGGAGAAGGCACTATGGATGTTTGTCAAGAGGAACTTTTTTACCAGATTTAGATTGATGCAGAGTCCCCATTGATTGGACGTAGAGACCTGTCGAGAATCCCTAAGCCTTGTGCACCTATGCCTTTCTTTGAACAAGGTGGGAAATGAACTAATGTAGATGAAACGAATTCCTCTGTAGGGGAAGGTAGCATGGCATGGGGAGACATGCCACTTATTGTTTCAAAGGATTCATTCTTTTTAGAGGATGAACCATACGATATGGGTTCCCTTTGGCTTACAAAGCCAGAGGCAGATGTGACTCTGGCTGGCATCTGCCTCTGGCTGGCTAGGCTAGTTTGGGTTTGAGGCGTGCACCTCTGTTTCAATGACGCTCGTTACTCGACCAACAGATTCAGATGGAGTGCTTGCACTGGGAGTTGGGCTTGGGAAATAAATGTGCCTACTCCTACCTGTAGCCTGCTCTGGCTACCCCTAAACCTGAGTCGCTCCTCCCTCATCGCCATCTTCATCATCAGAGCTCTCTCCCTCACTTTCTTCATCCTCAGAGCTCTCTACATCTGAACTTGAGGTTTTTTCTTATTGTAGAAGCCGAGCCTCTTTCTTCTTTTTCAAATCTTCCTTCTCCTTTCTCACTCTCTCTCTCTCTCTATTTTCTCTTTCTCTTCTCTCTCCCTTCTTTCACTCTCTTCCCCCTCCCTCTATATTTGTTCAGCCTTTGCCTTTTTTGTTGCCTCTTCCTATCTCTTCTTCTCCTCCCTTCTCTTTCTTTGTAACTTCTTCTCTATTTATTTCCTCTCCTTTTTCATCTCATTATATTCTAGGCTTTTCCAACATGCCCCTCTTTCTCTGTCTCCCTCTCATTCTTTTTCTGGGCTTCTCCAACATACCTTTCCTTCTCTGTATCCCTCTCACTTGCCTCTACATCCCTCTCTACCTCCCCTCCCTCTAAGACTTCTCTTATTTGTGTTGGGGTTCGATTCACTGGTTCTAATGTCTCGCATACATGTCTATACGCTCTCCTTACCTCCTTCATCTTGATGTACGCCATTTGCTTCTTTGGTACGCGCCTCTCTACAGAGTAGCCATCACTATGTAGAGTAGGCATGTATTTAGAAAGAATGTTAACCTTGTACATCGGGTAGGTAGAGAATTGGACGTTCTGCTCTTCAAGGCTAGACCTTAAGAGAAGGCCTAGGAAACGTGGGAAGAGGGGTGTGCTGGCAGGTTCTTTCCCTTGGAAACATCCAAGGTCTTCTTGGCGACGGCTGCCTTGAACTCGGTGTAGAGAATAAGGGAGTGGTCAAGTGATAGGTTGAAAAAGATCCTATAAATGATTTGTAGGATGTTGGTGGAGCACATATCCATGCTCCCAATTTTTCTTGAGAGGGAGCGGTTCACCAAAGTGAACTGGACATTCCACATTGGTGGCAAGAACTTTCGACGAAACTGGGATGGGTACCGGATCTACTGGTTGTACCCCAGCATCTTCAAGAAACCTACCATCTCATCCCCGGTCGCACAAGGTGCGTATTCGTTCAAACCAAGATCAGTCTTGGTTGGTAGTTGTAGGACCAAGGAAAATAGGGACCTGGAGAGTCTCACACTCGCATACTCATTACGGTCTGGGAGGTCGTATTCACCTATAACACCCCTTTCAGTGACCGTGATTTCGCATGATTGCCAGAATACTTAGATGAAACGCTAAAAAAATAGTGTCATCCATATTGGTGAGGGTAGGGTTGAGAAAATGGTGGTGAAGGATGTGAACAATCGGATGGAACTTCGAGTTGAAGTTTTCAAGGACCAGGTTGAGGGCATGGTTGTTTGGCTTTAGAGGTAGGGGAACCACATTGTTGTTAGTCCCTTCGATCGAATTTAGGTTTGTGGTGTGGGTTTGGGAGTTTTTGGATTCGGAGGTTGAGGAAGACATTGTTGTAGTTGCAGGTTTTGAAGAATGGGAAGAAGATGAACTTTTTAGGGTTTTGTTCTAAGAAGAGGTTCTTAGAGAGAATTTTAGGGTTTTAGGATGATGATTTGCGGATTTGTTCGAAGAACAGGGACGATTTGATGATTGTAAGCTGGTTTGTGTCCTTCAAAAGTCTTGTAAAGTTACTCCAAAACATGCTTATCATACACCTTAAAATATGTTTATAAAGTTTTCATATTCATTTTTGCACTTAGAACCTAACTAATGCATAGGTTTTCATATATTGATCAAACCAAATTCAAACATTCTTTTAACTTTGAAAGTCCATCAAAACCTATAATAACATTGAAATAATTATTGTAACACCTTTATATACCTATTATAACTATATCCACCGAATTTCAATCCATAATTTTGCATACAACGACTCAATTTTAAAATTAAGCAAAACATTTTGACTTTTTGGAAAAAGTCAGCTGTTTTGAACATAACCATATCATCAAAACATGCTTGTGTGGAATTTTTCTTCTTCATTCCATCTAATAACATCTTAATGATACTAAGAAACAAACCATAACAAACAACTTAACATTTTCATGAAGATTGCAATGTTTTAAAATTCATCATTGAACTTTGAAGATTGTCTTAGACAACAATTTTCAACTTCAATTCATGATTGAACATCTTAGATGAACTCAAAACTATCTTAAATATGAAATAAACTTAACCAACGAGTTACTTATACTAACAAGATGTATAATACCCACGTTGTTCCAATCCTTGAAGGATTTAGATTCTAATGCATCAAAAGTGAAGATATAAGACATTGGGACTCAACTGGGGCTAAAAATATACATCATAAAACTGGGTTTCTCATAGAAATTACACATATACATGGTTTTCCTCACGACAGTTGCTAAAACTCAATTTTGAGCCCTACAAATCTAATAATATAATCCAATACTAACCTAAACATCAAATATATCAAGAAATCAAACTAAAACATAAAGAACTTACCTAAATTTGTCGATTAGATGAAAAGAAAGCAAGGTTGAAACCTTAGATGACTTCCATCACCATCTTCTTCCTTCTCCTGATTCCTCTCTTCAATTCCATTATTTTATTTTCCTTTTCTTTTAAAACCCCTATTTATATTATTACTAGATTAAGGGAAGGACATTATAACCCCTTTGTTTTCACTATAAAACAATTCTACCCCAAACTTTCAAACATCTAAATATTTAACCTTTTAAAATGGGATGTTACAATTCTCCCCTTCTAAAAAGAAGATTTCGTTCCTGAAATCTAAATCTCAAGATACAAATGTGGGTAGCGCGTTCTAATTTAGTCTTCCAGTTCACATGTGACATTTGTACCTCGACGATGCTTCCATTGTACTTTAACCAACCCGATCTACTTTCGGTGTAGTTTCTTTGTCTTCCGTTCTAGTATAATATCTAGTTCTTCAATGTAACACATTTTGTCATCTATTTGAATTTCAGATAATGGAATTACATTTTATTCTTCCACTAAACACTTCCTTAGGTAACACACTTGGAAAGTGTTACGAATTCCTTGTAGCTCTGATGGTAAGTCTAGACGATAGGATTGAGCTCTGATCCTTTCCAGCACTATGAAAGGTCCAAGGAAACGAGGACTAAGTTTTATGTGCTTCCCGAATCTGATCACTCCCGTCCACGGTGATACTTTTAGCATAACTCTTTTTCCCACTTGAAACTCTTTTGGTCGCCTCTTCTGATATGTCTAGCTATTTTGTCGATCTTATGCGGCTTTAAGGCGTTTCCGAATCATTTTGACTTTGTCTCCAGTCTCTTGTACAATCTCAGTACAATACTTCGAAGGGTGCCATGCCGATGCTAGAGTGATAATTGTTTATATATGCAAATTCAACCAAACACAAGTGCACATCCCAGTTCCTGCCAAAGTCAAATACATAAGAACGAAGCATATCTTCAAGATTTTGGATCGTCCTCTCACTTTGTTTGTTGGTTTGAGGATGATAGGCGGTACTCAAATTCACTCTCGTCCCCCCACTCTCGCTACAATCCCTCCCAAAATTTGGAGGTAAATCAATTGTCTCTATTTAAAAAGATGCATACTGGTACTCCATGTCTCGAGATAATCTCGTCAATATACAACTTAGCCAATCGGTCCATTGACCTTGTTTCCTTCATCGGTAAAAAGTGTGTATTTTTCGTCAGTCTGTCTACAACCACTCATATTGCATCCTGACCCTTCAACATCTTGAACATTCCAAATAGGAAATCCATAGTAACATGATCCCATTTCCAGTCTGGTATATCTAATGGTTGTAGACTCCCGTACGGTCGTTGATGTTCGACTTTCACTTGTAAACATATCACACACTTCTCAACATACTTTGCTATAACGAGTTTCATGATAGGCCACCAGTAGTGCAACTTCAAATCTTGGTACATTTTAGTGCTTCCTGGATGAATAGAGTACTTTGATTTATGGGCCTCCTCTAGTAACAACTCCTAGTTACCCCCAATCTTTGGTACCCAAATTCTAACTCGAAATAACTTCAGACCACGACTGTCTTCTTCGATTAGAGAGTGTTGTTTCACCATGCCTTCTTGTTTTAGATTTTCCTCCAATAAAGCCTCCTTTTGAGCCTTTCTGATTCTTCTAGTCAAACTTGACGTAACTTCAATTTGGTTAAAGTTAAGCAATACATCACCACTTTGTTATTTATGACTCAAAGCATCTACAACTATATTAGCTTTTCCGGGGTGATATCTGATTTCACAATCATAGTCTTTGATTAACTCCAACCAACGCCTTTGCCTCATGTTTTGCTCCTTCTGATAAAAAAATGTATTTCAAACTTTTATGATCAATAAAAATAGTATATTGTGTACCATACAAGTAGTGTCACCATAACTTTAGTTTAAAGACAAGTGCAGCTAACTCAAAGTGTGATAACCTGATCTTGGTTGTCACCTGAGGTAATAAATATGTGATTATTTGTTATATATGATTACGTGATAGCATGATAAATCGATATATTTGATCATGTTAGTATGTGAATATATGTATGCATGATATATATATATATATATATATATGTGTGTGTGTGTGTGTAATATGCATGCATGTATGTGCATGTGTGCATGAGTGTATATATATATATATATGGTTATTTGGTAATAGAAAAAGGATGCATGCATGTATGTGAAGAGGGCGGTTTAACCGCCCTATTTCTTTCGGAAAGTATATAAGGAGGGTTTTAGGCCTCCATCACTTTCTTCTTGCTATTTTTAGAAAGTGAGTATGCGATTTAAGAAGGAGTGTTGATTGGACTTTATTCAAAGCTTTTTAAAAGATTGTTTTGCAAAAGACTTTCAAGGTGAGTGGTTTATACTGTTTTAAACTCTTCATAGTTGTATAACTGGTAGTAGGAACTTTGTTTCTTGAACTAAAAGTTAAACTTTGAAGTGTTATCCGGAATAGGCTTAAACCGGCCAAGAGTCAAGCAGTTTAGCCATAAACCGGATAAGGGTTAGGTGATTTAAGCCCTAAACCGGTTATGGCTTAAGCGATTTATAAATAAACCGCTTGATGAGTATTGTCCGGATTGGACTTAAACTGGTCAAGGCATAAGCGGTTTAGCCTTAAACCGGACAAGTGTTAAGCGATTTCTAAATATTGAGTTTATGTTTTGAACGGAGAAGTATGAATACGACCATGTGTTGTCTGGATTTGTTATCCGGACAAAAGTGTTAGAATTCTCTTAAGTGTAAAATCGGACAAAGCTTTGAGAGAGCTGTCCGGATTAGTAAATCGAACAAGGGTCTTGTATTGACCGGATTAGTAAATCGGTCAAGGCTTGACCGAAGATGAAGTCCGGCCAAGTCTTTGTTGACCGGATTTGTACTTTGACTTATGTATTATTTATTCAATTGTCATTTTTATTATTTCTGTATAAAGAATGGGTATTTTGTTAAAGATTGATTTTGAACTTATGATATTCCATTAGAATATTTATGGCTACGGTCTGTTCTAATTTGGAATTGTTTTGTGAAAAATGTTTTGACGAGGAAATAAGGGTGGCATATCAAGGAGTGGTGTCCCATGGAATAAGGGTGGCATATCAAGGAGAGGTGTACCATGGGATAAGGGTGACATATCAAGGAGAGGTGTACCTTTGGATATAAGGGTGGCATTTGTAACTATTATATAATATAACTCTTACTATTATATCCTTTAAGTACCATGGTCTGGAATCTTTATTTCTTTGTGATTTAAAAGTTTAAGATCAGGGTTTTTATTGGAAATCGTAGTCTGGATGTTATTGAGGAGAAAATGCCAGGTTTCGCCTGAAATTTTAAATAAATCTTGTTTAATTGAAAAGGTTTAAAAGTGGCATTATATGAAACCTGGTTGGTTCAAACCTATAAAGGTTTGAAGTATGTTATTTGAATAGCTGAATGCTTGGCTTGAAAAGTGGAAAGGTACTGGTAATATATTCCTATTTGTTAGGGAAAATTGCATCAAAATGGAATCAACTTTCACCTGATTCCTATTTTGGAGAACCAACTTTCAAAATCGTCATTTTGGGGAACCAACTTTCACTTGATTTTTATTTTGGGGAACCAACTTTCAAAATCGTCATTTTGGGGAACCAACTTTCACTTGATTTTTATTTTGGGGAACCAACTTTCACCTGATTCCTATTTTGGGGAACCAACTTTAAAAATCGTCATTTTGGGGAACCAACTTGGACCTGATTCCTATTTTGGGGAACCAACTTTCAAAATCGTCATTTTGGGGAACCAACTTGGACCTGATTCCTATTTTGGGGAACCAACTTTCAAAATCGTCATTTTGGGGAAGCAACTTGCATCTTATTCCTATTTTGGGAAACCAACTTGCAAAATAATTATAGAAAAATAACTAAAATGCATTTCTTTTCAAAAATTAATGCAATAAAATCTATTTTTCATTTCAAATCTCGTTTTTTTTAATTCAGATATTAAATTGAAGATTTTTCGAAAAAAATCCCAATTACCACGATAAAAATTGTTTTTTACTAATGCAATAAAAAAATCAATTTAATAGAAAAAAACTAATTGATGCAATAAAAATAAATATTAAATATCACTTTCAAGATTTTTATATCTAACCAATCTGTGTCAATATTAAAGTTTAAATCAAATTTGGCAAATCCAACCAAAAGTTTGATAGAGACTCTTAAATTATCTGTTGTTGATCAATCAGACCCATAAATAAACAAAAAGTTTGATTGAGACCCGTAAATGACGATTTTAAAAGTTGGTTCCCCAAAATAGGAATCAGGTGAAAGTTGGTTCCATTTTGGTGTAATTTTCCCATTTTTCTATAATTATTTTGCAAGTTGGTTCCCCAAAATAGGAATCAGGTGAAAGTTGGTTCCATTTTGGTGTAATTTTCCCATTTTTCTATAATTATTTTGCAAGTTAGTTCCCTAAAATAGGAATTAGGTGCAAGTTGGTTCCCAAAATGACGATTTTGAAAGTTGGTTCCCCAAAATGACGATTTTGAAAGTTGGTTCCCCAAAATAGAAATCAGATGAAAGTTGGTTCCCCAAAATGACGATTTTGAAAGTTCGTTCCCCAAAATATGAATCATGTGAAAGTTGGTTCCATTTTGGTGCAATTTTCCCTATTTGTTATATATATGAAAAGGTTATTTTATACAAAGTTTTGGTGATTTTCACCTTGCAATAACAGAAATAGGGTAACTCACTAGACCTTTCGGTCTAACCCTCATTTTGTGATTTTAAAATATGTATTGAAGGAGGTACGGACGGTAAGGGGAAGGGGAAAATGTGATATTTTCCTATATGCATATCTACATGAAGATTTGTCTATGATGTCTAGTGTTGATTGATGATCGTTGATTAGTACAAGAAATGTATTTTGAATTTTTGGGACATGTATTATGTATGGTAAATTCTTGTTCTAAGGGACCTGAGTGGTATATAATATGTATTTCTACCGTATGAAGTATGTGTTACTTGCAATGTGTGGTATGGGGTGTTACATGGGGCATTATAGAAAGTGGTATAAGATCTTGAGTTTAAGAGATTTAGGTATTTAACAGCATGATACCTAGACTTAAACTGTTTTATTACATGTTAAGGATCCCATACATAGTTAGCTCCATTGGAAATAAATATGATGAGTTGAAAGAACAGTGTATAAGGTAAATTTTAATTACATCTGGCCAGTGTAATTATGAATTTACAGGTACACATCTGAACTTAAATACTTCATTATATTTGGGAAAGTGAATATGTGTTTAGTAACACATGAAAATTGCAGATGTCTAACCGAACTAGAAGATCTAAAAGAACGGCTCGTCCAGAGTCTGAAGAAAGGGAAGAGTCACCTGTTAATCTTCCAACTAGCACATCTGGAATCAGAGGTCGAGGAAGACCAAGGGGACGAGGTAGAGGAAGAAGCCAGTCTCAAGGAAGGGGTCAAACTGGAATTCATTCTGAACCTGAAGAATCCCATTTTGGGAATGATCAGGAGTGATTGGTGCCACATCCTGAATATGTAACCAGTGACATGTTTGCTGAAGAAATGGGAAAGTTGCGAGAAACTCTGACTTCTATCATGGGGGTACCAGCCAAGGTAGAAACATAAAGAGTAGAAGTTCGTCCTTCGATACCGGTTACTCATAACAAAGAAGAAGATATTACAATGTTTTTGGCATGTAAGCCACCAACATTTTCTGGAGAAAGGGATCCAGTGAAAGCCGTGTGCTGGATCAAGGAAATGGAATTTGTGTTCAACACCATTCAGTGTCCAGAAATAGATAAAGTTCGATTTGCTGTTTCCGTATTAAAATCAAATGCTTTGTTCTGGTGGGAAGTTGAATCATCAGCTAGAACAGATGTTTCACAATCATTGTCTTGGGCATAATTTGTGGACCGATTCAAGAATCAGTTTTGTCCTAAAACTGCTGTTAGACAAATGGAGGAATATTTTCTAAAGTTGGAACAAGGAAAAGGAACAGTTTGGGAGTATACCGTGAGATTTATTGAATACTCTCGCTTTGCGAAACATTACGTTTCAACAGAATACAAGAAGATAGAAAGGTACATTTGGGGTTTGAAACACTCAATTAGAGAGTATGTCATTGCTATGAACCCCAATACCTTTTCGTTGACGGTAGATGCAGCCGAAGTGACTAAACGAAATAAGAATCGGCAGCCAGAAGGAAATGTTATAGAGAAAAGAAAATGGGAGGGGCCTTCATTTTCCCAAGGACCGAAAACGGTAAGATATGATAACAGATTTGAACAGAAGATAAGTGAGAAAGTCTGCTCACAGTGCCGACAGGTTCATCAGGGTGAATGCAAGATGGACCCAAGAAAATGTTATAAGTGCGGTGAAGCAGGCCATCTGTCCAGATGTTTCCCGGCTAATCGAAGGTGTTTAAACTGTAATTCTCCAGATCATATTCTACCAAACTGTCCCTTATTAAGAACTACACAGTTAACAATGGGGAGTAATGCGTCGGGTACACGGGGAAGGTCTCGGTAAATAGAGGAGGGCAAGGAGGGGCGCAGGGACGGTCCTTCCAGATGACTAAAAATGAGGCAGAAGCATCACCAGATGTAGTAACAGGTACTTTCCTTCTGAATTCAATACGTGCTAAAGTGTTATTTGACTTGGGTGCAAACTTTTCGTTTGTATCACCATTGTTTGCTCAAACTGCATGTTTGAATTCTGTGATACTTGATGATGAATTAGTAGTTGGTACTGCTAATAGTTAGGAAACTGTTACTAGTGTGTTTAATAACTGTATTATTATTATTGAGGGTTGTGAACTTCCGATTCGGTTATTTCCTATGCCGATGAAGGAATTTGATGTAGTAGTGGTGGTATGGACTAGTTGGCAAGGTATCAGGCTAGTATTGTTTGTAATCAAAAAATGGTCAGAATTACTCTACCAGACCAAGGAACAGTTGTTATTTATTGTGATCGTCAAAATCACCTTACCAGTATTTTGACAGTAATGAAAGCTCAGAAAAATATTCAGAAGAAGTGCCAAGGATGTTTAGCATACGTAATTGATCTGAAGAAAGAGAAAGGAAAAGAAGAATCAATTCCGATTGTTAATGAATATCCGAAAGTCTTTCCGGAGGATTTATCTGGATTACCGTCGGATCGAGTAATTGAATTTCGAATTGACCTTGTACCAGGAGCTGCACTAGTAGCAAAGGCACCATACCTGTTAGCTCCATCTGAATTGAAGGTATTGGTTGCGCAGTTGAAAGATTTAACTGATAAGGGATTTATTAGACCCAACACTTCACCTTGGGGTGCTCCGGTCTTATTTGTCAAGAAGAAAGATGGGTCTATGCGAATGTGTATAGACTATCGTGAACTAAATAAGTTGACAATCAAAAATAAATATCCTTTACCAAGGATTGATGACTTGTTCGATCAATTGGTGGAAGCAAGTTATTTCTCCAAAATTGATTTAAGGTCAGGGTATCATCAGCTAAAAGTCAAGGAAGAAGATGTTGCCACAACAACATTCAGAACTAGGTACGGGCATCACAAATTCTTATGTCATTTAGCCTAACTAATGTGCCTGCAGCCTTTATGGATTTGATGAATAGGGTATGTAAAGAATATCTTGATAAATTCGTTATTGTATTTATCGATGATATTCTTATATACTCTAAGACTTAAGAAGAACATGCAGTACATCTTCGTCTGATATTAGAATTATTGAAGAGAGAAAAGTTGTACACAAAGTTATCAAAATGTGAGTTCTGGTTAAGGGAAGTCCAATTCCTGGGTCACGTCATCTCAGAAACAGGGTAAAAGTAGATACAGCGAAAATAGAAGCAGTTGCAAGATGTGAAGCTCCAAAAAATCCTTCTGAAGTTCGAAGCTTTTTGGGATTGCCGGTTATTACCGTAAGTTCATTTAGGACTTTATAAAGATAGCCGTGCCATTGACTAAATTGACTCGGAAGAACATTAAATTCCAGTGGGAAGGAGAACAACAAGAAGTTTTTCAACTATTAAAAGATCATCTTTGCAGCGCGCCGATATTAACACTACCAGATGGATCTGAAGACTTTGTGGTTTACAACGATGCTTCAAAGTTAGGGTTAGGATGTGTTCTGGTGCAGAGACGAAAGATGATTTCTTATGCGTCAAGGCAATTGAAAGATCATGAGAAGCAGTATCCAACCCATGACATGAAATTAGCTGCAGTGGTGTTTGTTCTAAAAATTTGGAGGCATTATCTTCTGGGAACAAAGTGTCAGATTTATACTGATCACAAAAGTTTGCAACATTTGTTCAGCCAGAAAAAAATTAAATATGCGACAGCGTCGGTGGATTGAACTTGTAAATGGCTATGATTGTGAAATCCTCTACCACCCGGGAAAAGCAAATGTGGTAGCTGATGCCTTGAGCAGAAAAGAAAAGAGTGGAACCATTAAAGTTGTGGCAATGAGAATGAATTTGGTCCCTGACATTCGTAAGGAAATTCAGAAATGTCAACAAGGAGCTATGAAAGAAGAATTTGTTAAGACAAAAAAGTTAGGTAAGATGATTTCAACCTTGGAACAGAATGACGAAGGACTAATGTACTTTCAAGGGTGAACTTGGGTACCATATTTTGGAGATATTCGGAACATTATATTAAATGAAAGCCATAAGTCCCGATACTTTATTCATCCAGGCACCAATAAGATGTATAGAGATTTGAAACCTTTTTATTGGTGGCGCAGATTGAAGAGAGACATAGCTAGATATGTGGAACAGTGTATGACATGTTTACAGGTTAAGATTGAACATCAAAAGCCGTATGGAAGTCTTCAATCTTTAGAGATACCTGTATGGAAATGGGATCACATTACAATGAATTTCGTCATGAAAATGCCTCGAACACAAAAGGGGTATGACGCGATTTAGGTAATTATGGATTGTTTGTCTAAATCTGTGCATTTTCTGCCAATAAGAGAGAAGTACTCACTAGAAAAGCTAGCGGAAATTTACATCAAAGAAATTGTGACCAGACATGGTGTTCCATTATCTATTATTTCTGATAGAGATAGTCGGTTTACTTCAAAATTCTGGGAAGGATTGTAGAAAACTTTGGGGTCTGAAATCCGACTAAGTATAGCTTATCATCCGCAGACTGACGGACAGAGTGAAAGAACTATCCAGACTCTCAAAGACATGTTGAGAAGTTGTATTATTGACTTCGGGGGATAGTGGGAAGATCACTTGTCATTGAAAGAGTTTGCAAATAATAATAGTTACCATTCCAGCATCCGAGTGGCATCGTATGAAGTGTTGTATGGACGTAAATGCCGAACGCCGTTATGTTGAAATGAGGTGGGTGAAAGACAGTTGAGGGGTCCTGAAATTGTCCAAGAAACTTCTGAGATGATCGAACAGATTCGCGAAAGAATCAGAACAGCACAAGATCGCCAGAAAAGTTATGTTGATAATCGTGGAAAGCTTATTGAATTTGGTGTAGGTGATTTTGTGATGTTGAAAGTTTCGCCATCGAAGGGTGTTGTTAGATTTGGAAAGAAAGGTAAGCCCAGTCCGAGGTATGTGGGGCCGTTCAGAATATGTAAGCGAATTGGGCCAGTAGCATATCAGTTAGAACTGCCAAAAGAACTGAGTCTGATTCACAACACTTTCCACATGTCGAATCTGCAGAAATGTTTGCCCGATCCGAGTCTAGCTATACCACTGCCAGAGGTTAAATTAGACAGTAAACTGAACTTTGTAGAAACACCAGCAACGGTAATTGACCGAAAGATCAGGGTATTGAGAAACAAAGAAATCAGTCTGGTTAAAGTTCAGTGGAAGTTTCACAAACGACCAGAAGCAACTTGGGAATTAGAGTAAAAAATGAGATCAGAATACCTTTGGCTCTTCGATTAAAGGAATTCTGCGACAGAATTCTTTTGAGGGGTGGATGATGTGATAACCAGATCTTGGTTGTCACCTGAGGTAATAAATATGTGATTATTTGTTATATATGATTACATGATAGGATAATAAATCGATATATTTGATCATGTTAGTATGTGAATATATGTATGCATGATATATATATATATATGTGTGTGTAATATGCATGCATGTATGTGCATGTGTGCATGAGTGTATATATATATATGGTTATTTGGTAATAGAAAACGGATGCATGCATGTATGTGAGGAGGGCGGTTTAACCGCCCTACTTCTTTTGGAAAGTATATAAGGAGAGTTTTAGGCCTCCATCACTTTCTTCTTGCTATTTTTAGAAAGTGAGTATGCGATTTAAAAAGGAGTGTTGACTGGACTTTATTCATAGCTTTTCAAAAGATTGTTTTGCAAAAGATTTTCAAGGTGAGTGGTTTATACTGTTTTAAACTCTTCATAGTTGTGTAACTGATAGTAGGAACTTTGTTTCTTGAATTAAAAGTTAAACTTTGAAGTCTTATCCGGATTAGGCTTAAACCGGCCAAGAGTCAGGCGGTTTAACCATAAACCGGATAAGGGTTAGGCGATTTAAGCCCTAAACCGGTTAAGGCTTAAGCGATTTATAAATAAACCGCTTGATGAGTATTGTCCGGATTGGACATAAACCGGTCAAGGCATAAGCGGTTTAGCCTTAAACCGGACAAGTGTTAAGCGATTTATAAATATTGAGTTTATGTTTTGAACGGGGAAGTATGAATACGACCATGTGTTGTCCGGATTTGTTATCCAGACAAAAATGTTGGAATTCTCTTAAGTGTTAAATCGGGCAAAGCTTTGAGAGAGCTGTCCGGATTAGTAAATCGGACAAGGGTCTTGTATTGACCGGATTAGTAAATCGGTCAAGGCTTGACCGGAGATGAAGTCCGGCCAAGTCTGTGTTGACCGGATTTGTACTTTGACTTATGTATTATTTATTCAATTGTCATTTTTATTATTTATGTATAAAGAATGGATATTTTGTTAAAGATTGATTTTGAACTGATGATATTCCATTAGAATATTTATGACTACGGTCTGTTCTAATTGGAATTGTTTTGTGAAAAATGTTTTGACGAGGAAATAAAGGCGGCATATCAAGGAGATGTGTATTATGGAATAAGGGTGGCATATCAAGGAGAGGTGTACCATGGGATAAAAGTGACATATCAAGGAGAGGTGTACTTGTAACATCCCATTCCACACATTGCATGTAACACATACTTCATACAGAAGAAATACATGTTTATACCACAATCAGGTCCCGTCGTACAAGAAATTACCATACAGAATACATGCCTAAAAAATTCAAAATACATTTCTTGTACTAATCATCATTCATTAATAAAAAATATACATATCAAGACAATTCTTCCTGTAGATAAGCATTTAGGAAAATATCACATTTTCCCCTTCCCCTAACCGTCGATACCTCCTGCAATACATATTTAAAATCACAGAACGAGGGTTAGACCGAAAGGTCTAGTCAGTTACCCTCTTTATGATATTGTAGGGTGAAACCACCAAAACCTTGTATAAAAATATCCTTTTCATATATATATATATAACAAATATATGAACAAATATGAACATATTATTAGTACCTTTCCACCTTTTAAGCCATGATACAACTATTCAAATAACATTCCTTTGAACCAACCAGGTTTCATATAATGCCACTTTTAAACCTTTTCTAATCTACGTGGTTTATTTAAAGTTTCAGGCCAAACTTGTTATTCTCCTCAATAACATCCAGACTATTATTTCCAATAAGAACCTTGATCCTAAATCTTTAAATCACAAAGAAATAAAGATTTCAGACCACGGTAGTCTTAAAGGATATAATAGAAAGAGTTATATCATACAACACACATACAAATGCCACCCTTATATCAAATGTACACCTCTCCTTGATATGCCACCCWTATCCCATGGTACACCTCTCCTTGATATGCCACCTTTATCCCATGGTACACCTCTCCTTGATATGCCACCCTTATCACATGGTACACCTGTCTTTGATATGCCACCCTTATTTCTTCATCATAACATTTTACAAAAACAATTCCAAATAGACCGCAGTCAATGGAATTATTATCTATCCAAAATCATTTATATCAAAATTCCCATTTTATGATAAAATAACAATTTTCTATCAATCAAGCACAAGGTATAATACAAATCCGGTCAACATGGCTTGGCCGGACTTCATCTCCGGTCAAGTCTTGGCCGGTTTACCCAATCCGGACAACTCATCGCCCAAGGCTTGTCCAATTTGATACTTAGAATAAATTCCAACACTTTTGTCTGGATAACAAGTCCGAATAATACATCGCCTAAGGCTTGTCCGATTTAAAACAATCCGGTCACCTTTTAGTCGTATTCCTACTTCTCCGTTCAAAATACTTGGTATAAATTCAATAATCATAAATTGCTCAAGACTTGTTCGGTTTAAGACTAAACCGCTTAACACTTGAGCGGTCTATATTTAAATCGCTTACACTTTAACCGGTTTAGGACTAAACCACTCAACCCTATTGTCCAGTTTAAACCTTAAATCGTTTACTCTTCATCCGTTTAATGTATGAATCGTTCAACACATAGCCGGATTATACTTAAAGTAGATATAAAACTTTAAAAACATAATTGAAGATGCAAAATGGTTCAAAGCATTTTAACCACTCACCTTTAAAATATTTTTGAAAATAAGATTGAGCACAACTTGAATCTGCTTGATTCCAATTAAAAGCAATCCGGTCAATACCCCTTCTTCTTAAATTGCACACTTTCTTTCCAAAAATAGCAAGAAGAATGCGAAGGAGGGTTAACCTCCCTTTTATACCTTTCTACAAAGGGGTATGGCGGCTAAACCGCCTACTCATGCATGCCCTCACATGTATATAAATATATATATATATATATACTCATTTACCCATAACATGCATATATACACATCCAATCTCATGCATGCATCCATATTATGCATAAAATTTCACATATTAGCCTGATCAAATATAGCAATTTATCATGCTATCACGAAATCATTTAATCAGATAATCACGTATTTATTACCTTGGGTGATAACCAAGATCCGGTTATCACAGTACCTTTGGATATAAGGGTGGCAATTGTATGTGTGTTATGTAATATAACTCTTACTATTATATCCTTTAAAATTACCGTGGTCTGGAATCTTTATTTCTTTGTGATTTAAAAGTTTAAGATCAGGGTTTTTATTGGAAATCGTAGTCTGGATGTTATTGAGGAGAAAATGACAGGTTTGGCCTGAAACTTTAAATAAACCTTGTTTAATTGAAAAGGTTTAAAAGTGGCATTATATGAAACCTGGTTGGTTCAAACATATAAAGGTTTGAAGTATGTTATTTAAATAGCTGAATGCTTGGCTTGAAAATTGGAAAGGTACTGGTAATATGTTCCTATTTGTTCATATATTTGTTATATATATGAAAAGGTTATTTTGTACAAAGTTTTGGTGATTTTCACCCTAAAATAACATAAATATGGTAACTCACTAGACCTTTCGGTCTAACCTTCATTTTGTGATTTTAAAATATGTATTGCAGGAGGTACGGACGGTAAGGGGAAGGGGAAAATGTGATATTTTCCTATATGCATATTTACATGAAGATTTGTCTATGATGTATAGTTTTGATTGATGATCGTTGATTAGTACAAGAAATGTATTTTGAATTTTGGGACATGTATTCTGTATGGTAAATTCTTGTACTAAGGGACCTGAGTGGTATATAAACATGTACTTCTACCGTATGAAGTATGTGTTACTTGCAATGTGTGGGGTGTTACATGGGCATTACACCAAGTCATGTATCGGGTAATTCTTCTCATGCTCCTTAAGTTGTCTAGAAGTGTAAGCAATTACTTTGATTCGTTGCATTAAATCACATCCTAAACCAAATGCAGATGCATCATTGTATATTACGAAGTCATCAGATCCCTATGGCCAAAACAATATAAGTGCTTCACATAATCTCTTCTTCAGTGTTTCAAAGGCATTTGTATATTTTTTCAGTACATACAAATTTCACATTCTTTCTAGTCAAAGAAGTCAAGGGTGAGGAAATCTTTGAGAAATATTGTATGAATCTACGGTAGTAACCCGCCAATCCCATAAAACTTCTTATCTCTATTGGACTCTTTGGAGCCTCCCAACTCATTATTGCTTTTACTTTGGATGCGTCTACTTTCACACCTATACTGCAAATCACGTGATCAAGAAACTGTAGTTCCTTTAGCCAAAAATCACACTTAGAGAACTTTGCATAAAGTTTCTCTCGTCTCTATAACTCCAAAACCTCCTCCAGGTGTCCTTCATGCTCTTTCTCATTCTTAGAGTAAATGAAGATATCATCTATGAATACTATAACCGATCTGTCTAAGAAAGGATGACACACTCTGTTCATCAGATCCAGAAAAGCAGCTGGAGCATTTGTCAAACCAAATGGTATAACCAAGAATTCATAATGACCATACCTGGTCCTAAATGAAGTTTTGGCAACATCTTCCCGTCGTACTTTCAATTGATGATAAACTGATAGAAGATTAATATTGGAGAAACAACTAGCACCTTGGAGTTGATCAAACAAATCATCAATGCAAGGAAGAGGGTATTTGTTTTTTATAGTCACTTTGTTCAGCTTGCGGTAGTCGATGCACATCCTTAATGTGCCATATTTCTCTTTTACAAACAATATTGGAGCACCCTACAGTGAAGAACTAAGTCGGATGAAACCTTTGTCGAGCAATTCCAGCAATTGAGTCATCATATCCTTTATCTCTGAAGAAGCTAGCCGGGTATGGAGAACGAGCGATCAACGCTGCACAAGAAATGAGGTTTATCCAGAACTCGACTTGACGATCAGGCGGTAAACCTGGCAAGTCATCGGGAAACATATCAGGGTAATCATACACTACTCGAACATCTTCAATCTTCTTCTTTTCCACTACGACATCCATAATGTATGCCAAAAAGAAGAACAACCTTTAATAAGACATTTTCGTGCTTTCACCACTGAAATAATCCCCATGTAACCCTTTCGCCTATCCGTATAAACTAATAGTGTCTCCCCATTGGATCTCAAACTAGAAAGCATATTCTTTGAGCATAAAATATTGAATCCATGTTTGACTAACCAGTCCATACCTATCACAATGTCTAATCCCCCTATTCACAAAGGTAACAAGCTAAGCGGGAACAAGATACCCTCAATTTCAATGTGCATCCATCATAAATAATACTTTCCCCCCATTAATTGTCTCTACAACTAATGTATCTAACAACGAATTAGTCAATATGTCAAATCAATTACAAAATGTCACAAAAACACAAGAACGATTGGCTCCTGAATAAAATAGTACACATGCAGGTATAGAGTTGACTAAGAATGTTCCAGTGACTACATCATCTGGATCACAAGCATCCTCTACAGTCATCTGAAATGCTCTACGTGGAACTCTCAAATATTTCATTGGCTGATTTGCTTTCGATGTCCCCTTTCCAAAATCCCTGAGCTTTGGGCTGTCACGACGAATATATCCCTCAGATCCACACTCATAACATCACTTTGAGTTGTTGTTATAAATTTACTAATGTGCCCAAGCTTCCCACACTTGTAACATGTTACTGGAAAATTAGAACACTTCCCTGTAAGTTTTCTGTAACAGCTTGGACATGTCTTTGGCTCCTGTTAGACCCCATAATTCTTATGTGTAAAAGTAATGAAGAAAAACAAGTGATGAAGAATGAGAAGGCCGATGGAAGACTTCAAGGAAAAATGGCTAAGTCCTCAATACAACCAGAGGGTCGATGGATCGACCAGAGATGCGATGGAAAGAGCATCTTCATAGGCCCTCTGGTTACCAACAATTGGAGTTTTCTACTATAGTTCAACCAGAGGCATGCGATGAAGATATGAAGATAAGGTTGAATAACACCCCATGGAAGACAGCTGGAGATGACTAATCGACAGCTGGATTCTACGAAGTTTATCTTGTTTTGTTGATTATCCATGTCTAGATAAGCTTTATCTTTCCTAGAAGATTTGCTAGATAGTCTTTATAGACAGTTATCTTCTTGTTTAAAATACTAGTATAAATAGGTGTTAGGCCTATTGTAATCAGAAAGCTTTTGGATGCTTTTACTATCATTTTGGAATAAAGTGAATATTCCAACACTCAAGTATATTCTTTGAATATTCATCTTTCGTTCTTGAGTGTTCATCATTTTATTCATCCAAACTATATAATTAGGTTATTCTTAACTTAATTATTAGTGTTATTGAGAGATCTGGGATCAACAATTGGTATCAGAGCCAATTGATTGTTCTTCAATCAAAACGATCATCAAAAACTCTCAATTCACCTTTTTCACTCTTTTTGAGTTCATTAAAATCTTCTCTAAATAGCGTAATTTGTTGATCCCAGATCTCTCAATAACACTAATAATTAAGTTAAGAATAACCAAATTATAGTGTTTGAATGAATAAAATAATGAACAGTCAAGAATAATGTATGAACATTCAAAGGATAAACTTGAGTGCCAAAGATTTCACTTTATTCTAATGATTAAAAAAAACATAAACTTTCTTGGATTACAATAGGCCTAACCACCTATTTATACTAGTAATCTAATAAGAAGATAACTATCTAGTGAGACTATTTAGCTAATCTTCTACTAACAGATAAAGCTTATCTAAAACAAGGATAAACATTAAAGCAAGATAAACTTTGTAGAATCCAACTGTTGATTAGTCATCTCAAGCTGTCTCCATGGGATATGAGTTCAACCTTATCTTCATATTTTCATTGCTTGCCTCTGGTTGAACTGGTGAAGGAAACTCCAAGTGTTAGTAACCAGAAGGGTTATGGAGATGCACTTTCCATCGCATCTCTGGTCAGTTCATCGACCCTCTGGTTGTTCTTTAGACTTAGTCATTTTTCCTTGAAGTCTTCCATTGGCCTTCTGGTTCTTCATCACTTGTTTGTCTTCATTACTTCATACATAATACTTATGGGTCTAACAATCTCCCCCTAAGTAATGAAAGAACAAACATTAACTAAACTAGGAACATTCAAATTATAAACAAAGAACAAAGGCTATTCTAAGAAAAACTTCTTTTGCCAAATTTTTCATTGAAACAAATGATGAATTCTTACATTGATGAAATGGAAACTACAAGACAAAAAAATAAGACTACATTCAGGGTCTTCCCTGTGATATATCCCAAAATCACATGAGTAGTCCTCTGTATTGGACGACTGTAGATTTCTCATGTATCAGTCTTTGTCCACATCGTCTGTTGGCACATGAGGTCTGTCCAATCTGTCTCTGATGGCTTTCTGAAACCATTTAAGTGTTTCATTTGAATACTTAAAAGCCTTAGTCAACCTAAAAAATTTCTTCATTCCAAACTCATTTTTATATACCAGACCCAGTTCTGGTTGAGTAAGGAGAGAGGCAGACCTCTTCTGCTGCAGGCCAGGGAAGTTTTCATCAGGTGGAGTGCATGATAGTCTGTCGATGCCAAGCCGAAGAGCAATCTCGAAGTCACTATTGGCTTGATGATTCACCAAGATCTCTATTGTCTGCACGATCACTTTGTTCGCCATCCCAAATTGTATGCTTTGATTCTGTCGTTGAGTCATGTATGCATATAGCTCGATCAAGTCATAGGGATTAAGATTTATCAAGTCATTTTCACTAAAGACGCTGACCTGACCATGAGTTTGCTCTACTGTGTACTCGATGTACTTGATGGCTCTATTAGCGAAGGTCCTCATCTTGATGTCCATCACCAACCTTATTCCATCATTTGAAACAACAGCCCATGGTGGTTGGGTAGTCTGTCTAACAAACCTATGGTGAAGGAGGTTTATGGATTCTAGTGAAAGAATTAGAGGATTGAGATTTAGCCCTTCATCACGATCATGGTACAGATATTGATGGATTTTTTCCATAATGATCGGCTCCCTCGACGGCATCTCTTGACGTCTCCTGAGCGACTCCATATTTGCTATGATTTCATCGACGATCCCATGAGGAGGGTGCCTTGACGAAGAAGGAGCATCCGCTTGCACCTGGGTTTGTTGGGCTGTGGGTTGTGTTTGGGCTAATGGTTGAGAGTGGGTTGGTGATGGAACGATATGGGTTGGTTCTGGTTCATTGGGCTCAGGTGGGGTTATTTCTGGTTCACGGGGTTGCATTTGGGTGGTCTCTGGTTCATTGGTTTGAGTTTGGATTGGAGGTTGTTGTGGTGATGAAGGTTGGGTGAGTGTGGGTTGAGGTTGTATTGGTTGAGAGGTGAAGGGTTCTGTGGTGCATGGTGTTGGTGATGTGGTTAATGGTAGATTTGAAGTTGGTGATGGGGTGAAGGGTAGGTTGGTGGTTGGTGGTGTGGATGGCTCTTCATCGGTCGATGAACTCAACTCGATGGGTTCTTGGGAAGTGGCAAGGGGAACATGTACATTTTGTACATCTTCAGAAGGCTGAGCCTCTGGTTCCCTCGCTTGGGTTCTGGGAGATGGTTGGTTTTGTGTTTGAGGTGAGGGTGGTGGTACTGCGGGTTCCATATGTTGAGCAGCCGCGGCCTGGTTCTCCCCCTCATGAGGTCCAAGACCTTGATCATCGTGGTCTGGGTCCTCATGGCGTGGCCTTTTGTGCAGGCAGCTGCTGGAGTATGATGCTCTGCTCCTCTTCTTCTTTTTGTTCCTCCTAAAGGTTGCAAGATACACCTTCAGGGCCTGTTGTCTTCTGCTCTCCTCCATCGAGTGAAAGAGAAAAGTGGTGCGCGTATGTTGATCAGTAAGGCTCTGGAAGAGAGCCTTGGTTGGTTGAGCAGTGCAATGAATGAATTTTGCACTTATCTCATTGAAGGATGAGACAAGTGCCTTTGATAGGGCCCGTAGATCGGCCCTAGTGGCAAACTCCATGGTTGATGATGAAGAGGAATTTGGGGGCACTGTTGAGGATGTGGATGCAGGAGGTGGAATGGAAAGGTTGGCGATGATGTCCTTCAAGTTTGCAGAGAAGGAGTTGAGGGCATCATCGAAGGATGGACTTTAATGGGTGGTGGAGGTAGGGGTGGTTGGGGTATTTGGGCGATTATAGTAGCAGGGAGAGAGGTGAGGGTGTTTTGGATGGTGATTAGTTAGGATGAGAGGGAGGCTAAGGTTTCATTGATTGACGATGTTTGGGGAGGGGTAGGTTGAGGGATTTTGGAGATTATGGTGGCTGGAAGGGTGTTAAGGGTTTGGGAAATGGTGTTTATCTGGGTGGTGATGGAGGCTAGGGTCTCATCAGTCGTAGCTGCCTTGGCCGTGAGAGTGGCGATGGAGTTCATGATGAGTTGGTTTCTTTGGGTGGCAAATGCAGAGGAGGTGTTATGGTGTTGAGTGACTGTTTGTTGTAGCATTTGGAGACGGGTTGTGTTGTCTCGGGTTTGGGTTTCCAGTGTTGCAAGGGACTGTCGAAGGGGGGTGTGTTCGATGGATGGAGGGTTTCTGACAATCTCTTATATGATGAGTTTTAGGTCTTCCAAGGACCGCTGATTCGAGTCTACAAAGGCTTGGAACTCAGCCTTTGTGACCAGATCAGCCATAGGGGTAACCCCTGCAGCAACGGATGCTGAAGGTTGAGCCTCAGCTCCAGAGGTGCCTTCATTGCCTTGTGAAAATATAGGCCGTGAAGGACTTCCATCATGTTCTTGATAGCCCTTTAGTGAGGAGCTATCTCTTGATGTTGCAACAACTTCTTCTTCTTCCTCGGATTCAGAGGCCGGGTAAGAGAAGTAAGTGTGTTTCCACTTCGCTAGATCAAGTATCGAAGGGGTGTGTTGTGCACGAATGGGAGATCGCTCTGAACGATCTTGGGGATCAACAACGCCAGAAGCAACACATGCTTCTGGGTGTGTGAAGGATAGTGGCGAGCCATAAGGCGAATTGGCTCTTATTTCTTCATCGTCCCTCTGTTGGGAGGGGGCGATGGATGGTGATGTTCCTCGGTTTCATCATCTCCAGAGGCCCGAAGAATGGCCTCTGGATGGCTGGCTGGGTGAGGGATTGGACTGGGTTGTCCATGTTCACTACCCCTTCGGCCTTGATCGCCAGGGGTAGTGGTGGTGGTTGCCCTTTGGGTAGTGGGGATGGGTATTGTATGTGAAGGGCCAGGGGATGCACGAGGAGTGTCATCATCATCATCTTCATCATCCGATGAAGACGACTCTTGTGCTCCCTCGTTGGTGTCTGGGGATGGCTCTGAGTGCTCTGGGGTAGCTGCCCTTGGTTCACGGGACAGCAGAGAGCGTTCATACTTCTGCCTTATCTTAGATGTCTCTGGTATGACGCTGAGCATGACTTGAGAGACTCTTTTCTCTGTGGTGTATCCATCCTTGGAGATCATTGGTTGATGACCATTCATTAGAAACTGCGGAGTGAATCATTCATCGGCCGGTAGCTCATGTCTTCTCATCGCGTCTTTGATGAAGAGAGCGAGGAACCTTGGGAAGAGCACAGATGTCAGTGGCTTTCTGGAGGCCTTGAGCTTGCACTTCTTGATTACCGCTACATGGATCTCGTTGTAGATGAGAAAAGTGTAGTCCAGCTGTAGGTTGAAGAAGAGGTCGTACATCATAGTCATTATATTGATGTTGCCCTGATCCATCGATCCCAGTTTGCAGGTCAGGGCTCTGTTCAATATGGAAAAGAACATGTTCCACATTGGAGGCAAGAACTGCCTTTTGAAGTCAAAGGCGTTGCGTAGGTCACGATTGTAACCTAGCAATCTGATGAAGCGAAGGATGTCGATGCTTGTGAGTGGTTCGGCGTAGTGGTCAATGCCAAGATCTTGGCGTGTGGGAATGCAAAGGACTCTTGAGACCTTTGCTCGTGAGATCTTGACAGAGCAGACCATCTCGTTTGGGGCGTCGATATCCCGCATGATTCCATGGCTGTCGGGGATAAACTCATAGGTCTACCAGTTAGGGTCAAGGCTGGTTGAAGAATACAGTTTTGGAAGTATTCAATTATGAAATCAAACCTTTTTCAAACAGGCTGGTTCGAAGGTCGATGGCGTGGTTGTTTGGCTTGATTGGGAGGAAGACCAGTGCACGGCTGTCAGCACAGGTTGATTGCACATGGCTATCGTTGTTGTTTGATTCGTGTGAGGTGGAAGATGCCATTGCATTTTGAGGTTGCAGGTTTTGCGTTTAGTTCGTCTTAAGCTATTTGCAGGTTTAGGAAGCGTAAAGAAGAAATGGTTTGGGGAAGATGAGTATTTATAGGTGGAGGAGGGGAATAGGCGTTTGAGAAAAAATAATATTAAAATGAAAATCATGATGGTGGGAGACGTTTGGCAAAAAGGTTGATATGGTGGGGATCGTGTGCCGTTTTGACAGTGTCATGCCATTAATGTTGGAGGACACGTGTCAATATGGGGATAGTGGATTGGAAATTTGAAGAGGTTTATGGGGAACAGGCTGTCAATGTGGCAGGCTTTTGTGTAGGATGACGTTTGGATTATTTGGAATAATTAAATAATTATCCCAAATATTAACTGCAGTCTAAACAAAAATGTATTTGAAAATTCCATCTTTTTGTAAGATTAATACTAATTACGAAGTTTTGGTCTTCTAAAAACCCATGTTGTATAGTCTTTAGTCACAAAAGCTGCAATTTTGTATAATCTTAAAAAGGTTTTCAATTAAGATGGGTTTTTTGAATGAAAAGATTTTTTCATGGAACCAGAGGAGCTCTGGTTGGTCATGACTCATTGGATGGGGAACCAGAGGTCTCTGGTTAAACATGGCCTTTTTGGATGAGGAACCAAAGGTTTCTGGTTGAATATGATGAAAATGTTCATCGATGAATTGTTGGGTTTTATGAATAATGAGCCTTGGATAGACAAACCAGAGGCTCTGATTAAGCATGGACAACCCATTGTGTAGGACCAGAGGTCTCTGGTTGAATACATATGATTTATTCATCTCTTGTATATAGCAATTTGGTGTCCAGAGGCTGTGGATATTAGAACCAGAGGCTCTGGGATGGAAAATGCATACTTATGCACTGAAAATTTATGATGAATGAAAAGCTCCCCTTCAAATGATTCATGGGGATATGGATTGAGTTTAAAACTCCCCCTAGAACCAATAAGGAGGTCGATTTTGATGACCAGAGGCTCTAGTCTATACAACCAGAGGCTCTGGTTGTGAATGATGATGAAAGAATGGTATGAAATGTGGCTAAGTGTGAGAGTGAACATGAAAATGAATGGGTATTTGAGACCAGAGGGCTCTGGTTTCAAAGACAACTAATCCAGAGGCTCTGGTCTTTAGAACCCAAGGCTCTGGTTGTAATGGTGATGAAAATAGTTATGAAGGAATGGTGAAGTATATGTAAAATGATATGAAAAGATGGAGCCTTTGAGACTAGAGGGCTCTGGTTCCAAAGACTTTGAATCCAGAGGCTCTGGTCTTTAGAACTAGAGGCTCTGGTTGAGGTCTCTGGTTCCAAAGGGTGATGGAAAATGGTGTGGTATTATGTATGGGTGACCAATGAAGTCCAAGTTTGAGACCAAAGAGGCTCTGGTCTCAAAGAATTAGAATCTAGAGGCTCTGGTCTATACAACTAGAGGCTCTGGTTTTGAAGGGAATACTTGGTGAGAAATACCAAGCATTTGCTTTGGACCAAAGGTCTCTGGTTCCAAAGGTGATGAAAAACTTTAAGCCAAAATTTGAACAAGTGTTTCTTCATGGCCAGAGGCTCTGGTCTTTAGAACCAGAGGCTCTGGTTTTAGAAGACTTGTTGTTTATGGCCAATATACTATATATCACTTATTGGCATAACCATGAAATATTGAGGATCTCTGGCTTCAAATTAATGATTGCCTCAAGTGGTGAGATTCAGCATACCCATCTTGCTGACTAGGAATAAAAATCTTTTGTCATCAAGAGCTTTTGTGAAAATATCAGCAAGTTGAATCTCAGTGGAAACAAAGTACATCTCTATATTACCTTTTTCAACATTGTCTTTCAGAAAGTGGTACCTTACATCGATGTGCTTGGTTTTGGAATGCTGCACAGGATTTGCAGAGATAGCTATTGCACTCTTGGAGTCACAGAGGATTGGTATCTTTTCATATTGAAAGCCATCGTCCTTAAGCTGAGTCTTCATCTAGAGAACTTGTGAACAACAATTAGCAGCAGCAACATATTCTGCTTCTGCTGTAGAGGTTGAGACACAATTCTGGTTTCTGGATGTCCAACTTACCAGCTTGTCCCCCAAGAGTTGACAACTTCCAGACGTACATTTTCTATCAAGCTTGCGACTTGCATGATCTGCATCTGTATAGGCTATTAGATCAAAGCCATAGCTCTTAGGATACCAGCGACCCAAGGAAGGGGTTCCTTTAAGGTATCTAAAGATCCTCTTGACTGCAGAGAGATGAGATTCTTTAGGATTGGATTGATATCTTGCACAAAGACATGTGGCAAACATTATATCTGGCCTACTTGCAGTCAGATACAGGAGTGATCCAATCATGCCTCTGTAGGTTGTTACATCCACAGATTTGCCTGATGGATCAACAAATAAATTGGCTCCTGTAGCCATAGGAGTTCTCATCGATGATGAATTTGAGAGAGAGTATTTCTTCAGAAGGTCAGTCACATACTTGGACTGATTAATGAAAATTCCTTCTGAAGTTTGTTTTATTTGAAGACCAATGAAGAAACTAAGTTCTCCCATCATACTCATCTCAAATTTTATTTTCATCAGCTCTGAGAATTTTTCGCAATGTTTTGCATTTGTAGAACCAAATATGATGTCATCCACATATATTTGTACAAGTAGTATGTCACTTTTATGCTTCTTGAGAAAGAGGGTTATATCGATTGTACCTTTTTCGAAGCCATTGTTGATAAGAAAGGTAGATAGAGTTTCATATCACGCCCTGGGTGCTTGCTTCAGCTTATAGAGGGCTTTGTCCAGAAAGTAGACATAATCTGGATGTTTTGAATCTTCAAACCCAGGGGGCTGCTGCACGTAAACTTCTTCTTGGAGTTTGCCATTTAGGAAGGCAGACTTGACATCCATCTGATAGACCTTTAAGCCTTTGTGAGCTGCATAGGCTAGAAATATCCTCATGGCTTCAAGTCTTGCGACGGGAGCAAATGTCTCATCGTAGTCAATCCCTTCTTTCTGGCAGTAGCCCTTGGCAACAAGCCTGGCCTTGTTCCTTATTACTAGGCCATCTTCGTCCTTCTTCTTTCTGAAGACCCATTTGGTTCCTATGGCCGTCTTCCCTTTGGGTAGAGGCATAAGGGACCATACCTTGTTTCGCTCAAACTGGAGTAGTTCTTCTTGCATCGCGTCTATCCAGTTTGGATCTTGTAGGGCTTAAAAATTTTCTTTGGTTCTATCATACTAAGAAAGTTGGCAAAGAGGCATTCATTGGTTGTTGCTGATCTCGTCTTGACACCAGATGTTGGATCACCAATGATTTGGTGATGTGGGTGGTTTTTTGTCCACTTGGTGCTTGACTGGGGTTCTGGAGCAACAGGATGCAGTTCTTCATCGACTGATGGAACTACTTTCTCCCCTTCAAAGAGATCATCTCCAGAGTTAGACTCTGGTTCTTGTTCTTGATCTTAAAACACAGAAGAAGTAGAAGATGAAGTAACATGAGTTTCAGAAAGAGTTGTACGGTTGGTCCCGTAAGGGTCTACAAAAGTAGAAACAGTTTGTAAACCGGGGGGGGGATGAATACAAACACAGTATTTTTAAATTTAAAATATATATTGATAGAGAAGATCAATACAACTGTTTGCGGAAAGATAAAGTAAAGAAAACCTATCTAAACAATCTTTAGTTACAGACAAAGCTTTAGCAAATACAAGAAAAGAGATTGCTAAAAGAAAGAACCTTTACTTAAGCTAGAAGTTGCTTGAAGTAAGAATAGGGTTAGAGAGAGATGCGCACTCTCTGCATGGAGAAGAAACACTTCTATTTATACCCAGTGCATTAAATGTTCATTTAATGCAATATGGTAGGTTTAGAGTGCGTGTCAA
>NW_020201364.1:42582-44607 GCF_001531365.2 Cynara cardunculus var. scolymus
TAGGAATTCCCTTCGTATCTTCAGATCAACGACTTTTCCAGGCATGCTATCATCTATGCAGAGCAAGAGATACACCAAGTGATCTATTGGACATAGATGTAGCTCTGACACTCCCTAAAATTTGACTTCACCTTCATTGTCAAGGAATATAACTCCTAACTCAGGTTTGAAATGCATAGAGTTGGGTGTAGACGGACCCTTATCTGGCAATTCAAGATTCAGTATTGAAATGTCAGTACTCATATGACCCTTCAGGACTTCATCTAAGGAGAACTTTGTTTCCTGTTCGTTCCTTAGGGATGGTCCATCATTAGGATCTGAGAGCTTTATTTTCTTCTTCCCACCTTTCTTCAGAGTTCGCCTGTCAGGGACCTTGACATACTTGGACATCCTTTGATGAGCTCGGTGATGGTGTCCTCGATAAGTGTCTTGTGTCTCGACTTGGATTACTGAATGGCTTGCCTGATCTCCATCCATTCGCTGTATCCATAGCGGCCAAGGTAGGAAGGGTACTTGGTAACGGCATCAAGATTGTCCCTGGTGATGAGCAGTGAGACCAGTGTTCCACCGTCTTTAGATCGTCCGCTGATGCTGATGTTGATGATTGGGCAGCGACTTAGTCTATTTTTCAGCTTTGCTTCGCTCCTTTGCTTATCCTTGTCCACTAGCTTCTGCTTCTTCTTGGGTTCAGCTTCTTCCATTGAAAGAAGTTTAGCTTGGGCTTGGACAGCACTCACCATTTTCTTGGACTTTTCTTGGGAAGGACTTTAGCAGCTAGTGACTTGGCCAGCTTTAGGCTGTCTTCAGTCTGCTTCTTTTGAAGCTCTAGCCCTTCTTCAGCCCTTAATGCCTCGAGTCTTTCAGCTTCAGAAAGGAAGTCAAACTCACCACCACTAGAGGTACGAAGAGGGATTTTTACTATAGTCTGGTCGAACAACTCCTTAAGTTGAGACATTTGCTGGTCTGTTGGAGCATAAGAGCTGGGTTGATCAGATACCCACTCCAGTCGACCGTAGGTTGTTGAAGGGATATGAAGTTGATACTCTGAAGTGATCACTACCAAAGAGGTAAAGTCTTCAAATAAGGTTTGAGGGCATGAGAAAAGTACCTACAAGTTACGTTCTTCAGCGACCGCCATGCCTTTCGACTTGGGGTCCTTGTGCCCTGATGGAGTCGATTTACTTTGTCTTTGTTCCCCCTGGGATTGAGATTCCCCGAAGGCAACACCTTTGGTGACGGTTGATGCCTTCTGGAACTTGATGGTAAAGTCGTCTTCATCATCATCGTCGTCGTTACCATCTAGATCATCTTCGGTGTCTAGAATGACAGGTTCATCATCGTCTTCATCATCATCATCTTTATCCTCATCAACATCATCATCATCACCAGCAGCAGTGATGGTATGGACATCATCCCTAGGGATGGCTTCTACAACCTCAGCTTGGACAGCTTCGGTGGTAGGGATTACAGGAGCAACAACTACTTCAGCTTCGAGAGCCTCGGCTTCCACTGCAACTGAAGCTGATACTGGGCCAACAGCCTGAGAAGCTGTAGAAGCAGCATCTGATGATCCACCAGCGTTGGACCTCATCTCCCCCTCTCTAGCTAAGACTTGAGAGAATTGGCCAGAGAGTTCGTCCAACCGCTGACGCTGGAGAACCATGGAATCCTCCAGCCTTTGCAAAGCATTGGCTAGAGTTCTCGTTGCCTTACGTGTCTCATGGAGCTGGGCGCGATCATCGTACAGGATTCGTCGCTACAAAAAGGAGATTCACACAGGATTCCATGTGCCCCATGCTACTGCTTTCGCCGTTGGTGTTCTTTCCGATCTTTACGTGGGTGCACTCACTGGAGCTGGTTGACTGACAGCATCCAGGATTTGCTGAAGAAGTCCAATCTGCTGATCAGCAATCGCCTGAGCATCGTCAGCCCTGCTATAAAGAACAGCAATGGCATCGTTGTTGGTGTGAACAGCTTCTTGGAGAGTGTGAAGCTGACTCTGAACTTCTTGAACGTCCGCCTGGA
>NW_020201364.1:45392-47427 GCF_001531365.2 Cynara cardunculus var. scolymus
GGGGGGTTTGCCCTTGTCCTTGTCACCTGAGAGGAAGAGGTAGTGATGGCAATAGAAGAGAGAGGCACATCACTGTCCCTCAACTTGTGTTCCAGAATTCTGGATCCAAGCCTAAATGCTGGAAGGTTTCCTTCTTTGGGGTAAAGACTTTTGAAGATCTTAGTCATTACTATCGAAAGAAACCTGGTGTAAGGCACCACCTTTTCTCGCTGGCGCTTGTTCAGCTTTAGCACCAGGTCATCGAAAATGACCGCAACATAATTTATATTGCGACGCTGAATCACAGAGATGCGTATGATCAAGGCAATCCTAGAGGCCTGGTCCTGACCACCAGTCTTTCCACCCATGCACTGGATGAAGTGAGAAAATAGGTATTGCCAGACAGCTGAGATACTATTTTTCTCATTCTTCGTGAGTGATTTGAGAGGAGCGTCGGAGTCCTTCTTCAGTGGCTACTGGTAGCCAATGACATCGAGAAAAGAGATGATCTTGGCAGTGGAGGGTTCGCTGTCGAAGGGACCCTTTGGAAGACAGAGAGCTGAGCGGAGTGTAGAAACCCCAAAATGCATTTCCATGCGGTTGAAGGTGAAGTGGATTTGCTCCATTTTTTGTCCAACTTCGTCTTGGATCTCAACGACCTCAGCAGTGTACCAGAACTGCTGGAGTATTTCCTTAACCATGACAGGTTCATGGTTGAGAGCATAGCCGAGTGACGACTGTTTGAGAAAGTCAGCCGCCTCTTGGTAGAAGGCTCTTGTGGGGGGTATCTCGAACAAGGCAAGATGGTTATTGGCCTTAATGGAGATCTCGTCAATAGTGAAGTTGACGTTCTTGGCAGTCATCTGTATTTTGTTAAATAAACAACATAAATAGAAAGATAAACGGTTAGAAATGTATCAAGAATATATGGTTAAAGACTATAGAAAAAGTTTTTAAATAAGGAAAAACTTCATTTGAAAAAACCATGAAAAATAGGGTTTTTCAAGTATAATGTGTATGAAGAAACATATTTATTAATCAAGAAAGAAATGAGTAAAAATTTTTAGTTTAATGCATTAAGAGAACAAAGGTCTTAACAACATTAAACAGATTTCTTATAACAAAGAAAAAGAAAAGAAAATGATCCTGACCTTTGTGATTGAAGAGAAAAGGTCGAAATAGAGGGTTTGAAGGATGTTCTTGCTTTGGAGAAATATTAGCAGAGTTTCAACTAATGATTTTTCAAAGCATAAAGAGAAAAGTGAAGAAGAAATCTCATATTTATAGGTAAGAGTAAAGAGAGAAATATGAGAGAGAGAAAAAAAGATGACGGTTCAAAAAATGGTCATAATGAGTAATGTGCCACGTTCTCATCCACGATTGGATGACATTTAATGAGGTAGCATAATGACAGGTCATTTTGCGTGTCTCAAAGCATCGCTCATAGAAAACAGAGAATGTCGTCATAAAGACGTGCATTTAATATTTTCTTTTAAAAACAAAAATTGTTTTTAAGAATGTGAAGAGTCATTCAGTTTTAAAAAGTACTGAGAGTCTTCATTTAAAACAATTTAGCACTGAAAAGGAGAAAGTATTCAATGAAGGTTTTAAGACATCACGTTTCAGTGAAGAGAATCACTGAAATTGGCATTTAAAAAACATTTTGATCACTGAAGCAAAGAGTCAGTTGATCGTTTTAGATTTTTAAGATAAAGTATAAAGATATACTTCAAGATGTGGTGAGTGTAAAGAATCACTGACACCACCTTTTAAAACATTTTATCACTAAAGGAGAGAATTCAGTGAAGGTTTTAAGTTTTGAAAAGAGAAGATTAATCATACCTTAAGAGTAGATATATTTACTCAAGAGTTCAGTGTTAAGTATAGAGCACTGAATCGTTTCACTTACTGAGTGATTTTTAATAACTGAAGGTTAATCTTTAGTGTTCAACATTCCCAATTCGCTGATCAAGATATTAAATCTTGTCTCATCAAGAGGCTTGGTGAAAAGGTCAGCGAGTTGATACTCAGTTGGAACGAAGTGAAGTTCAATATC
>NW_020201364.1:51018-58719 GCF_001531365.2 Cynara cardunculus var. scolymus
GCCATCAAGCAGACATAAGCTTTATCTTCCTCGTCAGAAGATAATTCATCAGATGATTCAACCCAGTCATGCTCTTCAGCAATAAGGCCTTTAGCCTTTCGCTGGTTGTTCTTCATCTTCTTGTATTTCTCCTTCAGTTTTAAGTATATCATCTTTGGTCCTGAGGGAGGAAGAGGCTTTAGAAGATGGCATTACAGTCTTCTTCGATCTGCATTCACCTGGAAAGTGTCCGGGCCGGTGACAGCTGTAGCAGACAGTTGAAGCCTTGTCTATTCTTTCAGACTTTGGCTTCTCCCTGAGGGATAGCTGAGGAGATCTGCGGAAATTGCTTTTACTGGCGAACCTCCTGAATGACTTAGTCAGGAGTACCAGGGACTCATCAAAATCTGTTAAATCAGATTCAGGAATGTCCTCAGAAGAATCTATCTCCGTGATGACCCTGGGAGGTAAAGAAGAGACAAAAGGAGTAGAAGTTTCAACTGAAGATGTTTCAGAGATCAAAGCTAAAGGAAAGCTTTTTATTTCCCTGGAATCTCTTACAAGATTTCTTTTCAGTTGACGAGATTGCTCATGGTTAAGCAGAATCCCGTATAAGGTAGAAAGAGAAAGAGTGRACATGTCATTTGACATCTTGAGACACATGGAAAAAGTATCCCAAGACTCAGGAAGGCATTCTAGAAACTTAGTCAAGGTTTCAGAATTAAAATATTCCCTGTTGACAACCCTAGGATCAATAAGAAGGCAATTAAATCTTTGATGTATTTCAGACAGTGTCTCGGACTTTCCATAGAGAAAGCTTTCATACTGTCTTACTAGATTGATCTTTCTAGTCTCCTGAACCTGAGTGGTTCCTTCGTATTAGACACAAAGAGTATCCCATACGGATTTAAAAGTTTTGAGTTTCATCACTGAGTGATATATCTCATCAGGAAGAGACATAACTATTATAAACCGAGCACGCGTGTCTATAGCTATTTTTTTCTTGTCTTCATCGCTCCACTGATGTGGAAGCTTTGGAATCTGCTGTTCAGGAATCGCGGTAGTCATAGCTGTTGCTGGAACAGCCGGAACAATAACAAATGGAATATATGGTCCATTTTCTATGTAATGTGGAATAGAGAAGATCAATACAGATTTTACAAGACTGTTTGCGGAAAGATAAGGTAAAGAAAACCTATCTAAACAATCTTTGGTTACACACAGATCTTTAGCAAATACAAGAAAAGAGATTGCTAAAAGGAAGATCCTTTACTTAAGCTAGAAGTTGCTTGAAGTAAGAATAGGGTTAGAGAGAGATGCGCGCTCTCTGCATGGAGAAGAAACACTNAAGCTAGAAGTTGCTTGAAGTAAGAATAGGGTTAGAGAGAGATGCGCGCTCTCTGCATGGAGAAGAAACACTTCTATTTATACCAGTGCATTAAATGTTCATTTAATGCAATATGGTAGGTTTAGAGTGTGTGTCAAGCCTTAAGAGGAAGGCTTGTCCTTTGCTACAGTGAATAGTACAACAGTACTATTTCTGAGCAGACATCCTTGCCTAAAGTTGGTGGACAAAGAGTCGACTAATCAGCTCCGTACCATACTAACTTTTGCAAGGGTATGGGTTTGTCCTTTGTGTGCAAAGGACAAGACAACAACAATCGTGCTAAGCAAGCTTCCTTTGATTGCTGAATGCTGGAATGACCTGGAGGTCTCATCATCATTCACTGAAGCTAGAGCAGTCTTCACACATATGTAGACAGGCTTGTAATCACTGAATACCACTTCAGATCACGTACTCGCCAGTCTCTAATCTTCAGTTTCAGTCTTCAATGTTTGCTGAAGGATCTTTGGTGTGAGTGTTGTCTTCTTGAAGTATTGTTGTCTCTGATGAATTTACAATGCAAGTTCTTCAATGATCACTGAACATACTCAGTGATGATCGCTGGAACTGAAAATACAGAAACACAAATACGACGTGAAAGGGAAAAGGGATTATCATCAAATCACAGAGAGAGAGGATCCACATGTATCTTTAGCATTGGAGACTTCATGTTCTTCATCGGTTCTGGATGTAGATTTTGCAGTAGGTGCATGTCCAGAGATTAATTCGTCTTCGAAGATGTCTTCAAATAATTGAGCTAACTCTGATTTATTAGGTTTGCCAAGTGATGAATCAGATGCTCTTCTTTGAAGTCCGGCCTGAACTATTGTGTTCAAAAGTCATAGGTGTGGAGTCATCAAAGGACACATTGATGCTTTCTATTACAATCTTTGTCCTTTTGATGTAGACTCTGTAGGCTTTTGCGGTTTGAGAGTATCCCAGAAAGATCCCTTCATCAGCTTTCTTGTCGAACTTGCCAAGATATTCTCTATTATTGAGTACAAAGCATTTGCACCCAAAGACATGGAAATACTTGACATTTGGTTTTCTCTGATTGATGAGCTCATAGGATGTCTTCTGGTGCCTCTTGTTGATGATGGATCGATTCTTGGTGAAGCATGAAGTAGAAATTGCTTCTGCCCAGAAGGTGATGGGTAACTCTGATGAAGCAAGCATGGTCCTTGCTGCTTCCACGAGGGTTCTGTTCCTTCGCTCTACCACTCCATATTGTTGTGGGGTTCTGGCTTCTGAAAAGTTTTGTGAGATGTATTCATTGATGAGGTATTCATCGATTTTGGCATTGTTGAATGTTGTTCCATTGTCACTTCTAACTTTAATGAGTTTTCGTTGTAGAAGGACTTGGAGTCTTTTCATCACTGTGCGTCCCACTTCAATGATCAATCTTCATGAAAGCTTCATAACCATGGCAGATCTGAGATTTTACCTCAAGAACATTAAGATGAACTTATAAGAACATAGAGAGAGAGAGATGAGAGGAAAAGTCAATTCTTCAAATCTGGTCAAACCTCTTATTACGTATCAGATTTACAAATGAGCTCCCTCTCTTAGAATTACAAAGACTTACCCTATTTAGAGGGTCAAACATCTAAACACAAGTCAAAGTCAAACCTGCCTAAGAAAAGTCAAACACGATGACTTTTACAATTATAGACAATATTTAACTTTCAAGACGAATACAATTTAATATTGATTTTCAGTCCTAACAATCACCCCAATGAGTAGGTCAGGAACTTCTGATTTATTCTTCACAAACTCAACCAGGTGTATCTGGAGTATTCATCAACTAGTACTAATATGTACTTCTTTCCTGAGAGGCTTTGTGTAGATATGGGCCCACAGAGATCGATGTGGATCATTTCCAAGGGCTTGGTGTAGGAGGTTTCTGATTTTGTTTTGTGAGAGGCTCGTTTTAGCTTTCCCATCTCGCAGGCTGAGCATAGATGATCTTTCTCAAAGTTGAGATCAGGAATCCCTTTGACCAACTTATGTTTGGCTAGCTTTCTTAAAACATCAAAGTTCAGATGTGAAAACCTCTGGTGCCATAGCCAATTTTCATCGCTCTTATGGGATACAAGGCAGAGGGTGTCTTGTCCCTTAGAGGATTGAAAGTACATAAGATAGAGATTTCCTTATCTTTTAGCCTTGATGATGCTTTGACCGGGCTTTGTTTGTATAATACAGAAACCTTTAAGGAATCTGACTTCAAGACCCTTGTCGCAGAACTGGCTTATGCTTAGTAAATTGTGCTTCGAACCTTCAACATAAGCCACTTTGCTGATTGAGATGTTGCCTTTGATGAGAGTTCCGTATCCCCTGATGGTACCCTTGCTGTTGTCTACAAAATTGACCGAGCCTCCAGATTTCTCGATGAAGGAGGACAACTGACTTTGGTCACCAGTCATGTGCCTGGAGCAACCTGAATCCATGTACCATGGTTGCACATGCTGGTCCTGCAAGACAAATTAAGGGGTTTTAGGTACCCATTTCTTAATGGGTCCACGTTTGTTAGTGGGAGATACCTCTCTCTTTTCATCACCCTTGGCCTTTGTAGGCTTGGGTTTGTTAGTTTTTCCTTTGCCCTTAGACTTGGGCTTTTTCACGTTTTCATTCGATTTTTCTCTATAAAGATAAATGTGTTAGGAGAATATACAACGATGGGTCAACATGTGATTCCTCAGGTTCTGTAAAAGAGCTAAACATTGACAATTATTATTTTTTGGACATCAATGTTTAACGTTATTTTTATTCGCTAAAAATGAAGAAGTAAATGCAGGGGGTGTAAATCCTGTTCTAGCATTGGTTGTTTTTACAAACTTCCTCTCTAGTTCAAATTTTTTATTTGAGGATGTCTTGGTCTTTACTTCTTTACTTTTGAGGAATGACTGCTTTTCTTCAGCTGAATGAGCGGAAAAGTGATGGTTAGAGTTCTCAGAGGCAGGCCACTTCTGTTTTTGCTCACGAGTAAACTTAATGAACTTAGAAGATGTACTAGGGCCTTGTGAGTTATCGTTAGCAGATTTGATATTGCCCAGTTTTCCCTTTCCTTTGTCTGAAGATTTCATCGATAGTGGAACAGCAGATTTTATTGAGGGTTTGAAGTTTTGAGACGTTTTATTCTCAATTTTCTTGGGTGATTCACAAACTATCTCTTCTTCAGATTCAGAATCAAGAAAGTCTCTCGCTGATTTCTCGAAATAATGGATGTTTGAGGGAGATGTGGGTTCAGAGGTTGATGCTTCAGAGTGATCTATTGGGAGTTCCATTATTTCTGATTTAGATGAACTTCCAATATTACTTGGCTGGTTCATCAATTCATCAGCTGATGGTTCCTTACTAGGATTCTCCTTTTCATCAACAATACTTGCTGATGAAGTGGGACTGACAACTAGAGACTCTGATTTAAGCATAGGGTTTCCATCGGTCTCCGGCTTGGAGGCCTCGTTCACTTCATCAGAATTCTTACTTGTACTGCTCTCGTACACCATGTTTTCAAAATCCAGTCTTAAGACGACAGTTTTTCCATCAACTTTAACTCTTTTAAAATTTGCTTTTGGTTTCGGGAAAAAGTCGGGTTTCTGAATGCATCCAAGTTTGAAAGTGGATTCAAGGGTGGAATTTTTTTTTTCCAATGAAGGAGTCCAAATCATTGAATCCAATCCTTTGAGTGTCCGTTTGACCATTTAACTTTTCGTACACATCTTGGGCATCCTTGTATTTCTTCATCAGAAGTTCATTGGTTTGAAGCTTCTGGTGAAGAATCTCCCTTTCTTTTTGAAAGAAATATTTGAGAGCTACTGAGTTAAGTCTCTCTGCCTCGGATTCTTTTAAGGCCTTAGTTTTCTTTTCTAAGTCGTTGGTTACTCGCTTGTTTATTTCCAGAAGTTTTTCTTCCTCTGATTTTTAAAGAGCGGCGATGCGAGTCTTTTCTTTCATGAGATTGGCTTTTTCTTCAGTTAGAAGGCCAGTCTCTCTTTTGTAGAAACTGACTTCTTTTTCTGCTTTAAGTCTTTCAGATTTTTCAAAATTTAATTTTTCTTTAATTTCAAAAAGTCCTCTGAAAGTTTTATTACCCTTAACTCTAGCTCAGATGGAGCCAAGTTGGTTTCATCAATAGCAGACTCACATACCTGATCATTATTGTCAGAGGCAGATTCTGCATTGGAAGTGGCCATCAGACATATGAATGCTTTGTCTTCTTCATCGGATGAAAAATCAGACGCCTAGTTTTCTTTCTCAGCTATCAGGCTTCGCTCTCTAGGATTGTACTTATATTTATTCTTGTAATAATGAGCATCCTTTACCAGTCGTCCTCAGCATTCCTTGAAAAAATGACCGATTTTTCCGCACCTAAAGCAGCGGAGGTCATTTTTCCTTCCATCTTTGTCCTCTTTCTTCTCCTCTCTTCTATCTTCTCTTTCTTCTCTTCCATCTCTTCTGTCTTCCCTCTGATGATAATTCGATGGCTTCCTTTCATAGGATGGCTGGTACCTTTCCCTATTGAATTATCTTCGTTCATAGGGTTTCTTGATGAACTTTTTCTTGAACTACTTTGTAATCAAGGCCAGAGATTTGGCAAAGGCTTTGATATCATCATCTGATTCAGATGTTTCATCTTCAGATTCTGATTCCACCACCAGTGCTTTCTTTCCWTTCTTCTTGTGGACTCTGGTGGAGGTCCTTGAAACGTCCTTTTCTTCAGCTGCAAGAGCCAGGGGTCCTTCGATAGGCACCTTTTTCTTCATTATATCATTCTCTTGTGCAGCAAGCGTTCCGTATACGTCATGAAGTGACTTGCCGTCTAAGTCCTGATTTTCTTGAAGGGACATCGACAGCTGTGTCCATTCATCACCGAGACTTTGAAGGAACAAAACATTGTTTTCTTCTTTTGTTCTGGAGATATCGTTTCGACGACATTGATTAATCAATGTGTTGAAGCAATCGTATGTCTTCTGAATCGGTTCATCAAGAAGAGCCTTGAAGTTGGTGTATTCCTTGAGACATTGGGTTCTACGATTCTTCTTTGTTTTTGCCCCTCCTGCCAATTGGCTCGCCAGCTCATCCCATAGTTCCTTGGCTGTGGAACATGCATCAAGGTATTGAAAGATTTCATTGGGTATGGCCATGATTATAAGTCTTTTTCTTCTTGTCGGTCTCTACCCGTTCTTTGTCGTCTTCATCCCAATTCTTCTCATCCTTGGGCATGTAGTAGGCAGGGATTTCTGCTGTGGTATTTGTTCCTGGGACTCTTGGAACAAGAGTCTGTGGAACATATGGACCTTCCACGACAGATCGCAAAAGTTTTTTGTCCATCCCTTCCAGAAAGTTCACCATCCGTATCCTCCATTGTGGGTACTCTTCTTTTTGAAGAGTTGGATGTTTGGTGAGGGAACCAACACTATAGACAGAAATCTAGTTGGCCATTAAGATTTTTAGAAGAGAGAAAATTTACGTTTTTAGTGATGATATTTTGTGAAAAACGTGAATTGAGAGATTTTTTATGATCGTTTGATTGGAAAAACAATCAATTTGCTCTGATACCAATTGTTGATCCCAGATATCTCAATAATACTAATTAAGTTAAGAATAACCAAATTATAGTGTTTGAATGAATAAAATGATGAACACTCAAGAACAATGTATGCACATTCAAATGATAAACTTGAGTGCCAAAGATTTCACTTTATTCTAATGATTAAATAAAAAACGTGAAGTGTCTTGGATTACAATAGGCCTAACCACCTATTTATACTAGTAATCTAATAAGAAGATAACTACGTAGTGAGACTATTTAGCTAATCTTCTACCAATAGATAAAGCTTATCTAAAACAAGGATAAACATTAAAGGAAGATAAACTTTGTAGAATCCAGCTGTTGATTAGTCAGCTCCGGCTATCTTCCATGTGATATGAGTTCGACCTTATCTTCATATTTTCATTGCTTGCCTCTGGTTGAACTGGTGAAGGAAACTCCAAGTGTTAGTAACCCGAGGGGTTATGGAGATGCACTTTCCATCGCATCTCTGGTTAGTTCATCGACCCCTCTGGTTGTTCTTCAGACTTAGTCATTTTTCCTTGAAGTCTTCCATTAGCATTCTGGTTCTTCATCACTTGTTTGTCTTCATTACTTCATACACAATACTTCTGGGGTCTAAAATAATTTTTCTCTTCCAAATCTTCAGTGGCCAAATGGAATTCGCTTATAGTGTTGGTTCCCTCACCAAACCTTCAACTCTTCAAATATAAGAGTATCCATAATGGAGGATAGGAATGGTAAACTTTCTGGAAGGGATGGACAAAAATCTTCTGCCAACTGTCAT
>NW_020201364.1:58969-62005 GCF_001531365.2 Cynara cardunculus var. scolymus
CCTTCAACTCTTCAAATATAAGAGTATCCATAATGGAGGATAGGAATGGTAAACTTTCTGGAAGGGATGGACAAAAATCTTCTGCCAACTGTCATGGAGGGACCCTACAAACCACAGACTCTTGTTCCAAGAGTCYAAGGAATGAGCACCACAGCAGAAATACCAGCCTACTACATGCCCAAGGACGAGAAGAATTGGGATGAAGATGATATAGAGCGCGTAGAAACTGACAAGAAGGCCAAAAGATTAATTATCATGGCCATTCCCAATGAAATCTTCCAATCCCTCGATGCATGTACCACAACAAAAGAACTATGGGATGAGCTGGCAAGGCAATTGGAAGGAGGAGCAAAAATGAAGAAAAATCTTAGAGCTCAATGTCTCAATGAATATACCAACTTCAAGGCTCTTCTTGATGAACCGATTCAGAAGACGTACGMTCGTTTCAACACATTGATCAACCAATGTCGACGAAACGACATCTCTAGGACGAAGGAAGAAAATAATGTGTTATTCCTTAAAAGTCTCGGCGATGAGTGGACACAGCTATCGATGTCCCTCCAAGCAAATCAGGACTTAGACCGCTGGTCACTTTATGACGTCTATGGAACACTGGCTGCACAAGAGAATGATATAATGAAGAGAAAAGTAACCATCAGTGGACCCCTTTCTCTTGCTGAAGAAGAAAAGGATGTTTCAAGGACCTCCACCAGAGATCACAAGAGAAAAGGTAAAAAGGTACTGGTAGTAGAATCAGAATTGGAAGATGAGACATCCGAATCAGACGATGATATCAAAGCCTTTGTCAAGTCTCTGGTCTTGATAACAAAACAGTTCCAGAGAAAGTTCATCAAAAAGCCATTCGAGCGAAGAGACTGCAGAAGGGAGAAGTACCAGCCATCCTATGAAAAGAAGACGTCAAAATTCAATCAGAGGGAAGAAAGAAGAGAGGGAAGAACATAGGACAAAAGAGAAGGAGACGGAAGGAAAGATGGTCTTCGCTGCTACAGATGTGGGAAGATAGGCCACTTTTCAAAAGAATGCAGAGGACGACTGGTAAAGGATGCTGACTACTACAAGAACAAATAAAGTACAATCCTAAAGAGCGAAGCCTGATGACTGCGAAAGAGAACTGGGTGTCTGATTCTTGATCTGATGAAAAAGACAAGGCACTCATATGCCTCATGGCCAGGTCCAATGCAAAATCCGCCTCTGATTCTGATGAACAGGTATGTGAATCTTCTGTCGATGAAACCAACTCTGCTCCATCTGAGCTAGAGTTAAGGGTAATGAAACTTTCAGAGGATTTCTTGAAACTCAAGGAAAAATTAAATTTTGAAAAATCTGAAAGAATTAAAGCGGAAAAAGAAGTCAGTTTCTATAAAAGATAGACTGATCTTCTGACCGAAGAAAAAGCTGAACTAGTCAAGCAAAAGACTTGCAAAGCCTCACTTAAAAAATCGGAGGAAGAAAAGCTTCTGGATTTCAACAAGAAAATAACTAAGGACTTAGAAAAGAAGGCAAAGGCCTTAAACGAATCTGAGGTAGAGAGGCTTAACTCAGTAGCTCTCAAAGATTTCTTTCAAAAAGAAAGGAAGATTCTTCATTAGAAGCTTCAAACCAATGAACTTCTGATGAAGAAATATAAGGATGCCCAAATATGTACGAAAAACTTAATGGTCAAAAGGACACTCAAGGGATTGGATTCAATGTATTGGATTCAATGAATTGGACTCCTTCATCGAAACAAAGAAATCCACCCTTGAATCCACTTTCAAACTTGGATGCATTCAAAAACCCGACTTTCTCCCTAAACCCAAAGCAAATTTCAAAAGGGTTAAAGTCGATGGAAAAACTGTCATTTTAAGACAAGATTTTGAAAATGTGGTGTACGAGAACAACACATGTAAGAAATCTGATGAAGGGAACGATGCCTCCACACCAGAGACCGATGGAAATCCCATGGTTAAACCAGAATCTCTGGTCATGGATCCCACTTCATCAGCCAATGTTGTTGATGAAAAAGAAAATCCTAGCAAGGAACCGTCATCTGAGGAATATATGAACCATCCAAGTAATATTGGAACTTTGGAAGTTCATTTAAGTCAGAAACGATGGAACCCTCAACAGATCATTCTGAAGCATCAACCTCTGAACCCACACTCCCACAAACATCCATGATAATTTTGATTTCGAGAAATCAGCGAGAGACTTTCTTGACTCTGAATCTGAAGAAGAAATAATCTGCGAGTCACTAGAGGTCATTGAGGATAAGAAGTCTCAAAACTTCAAACCCTTAGTGAAATCTGATGTTGTTAAACCCCATAATTAATTATGTAAAAAGTAATGAAAAACAATAAGTGATAAAGAACCAGAAGACCGATGAAGACATCAAGGGATAAACGGCTAAGTCTGGAACACAACCAGAGGACCGATGGACGACCAAGGATGCGATGGAAAGAGCATATCCATCGAACCTCTGGTCAACTATACTTAGAGTATTTTCCAGCAATTCATCCTGAAGCATGCGATGAAGACTTAAGGTTAAGGATGAATCATCACACCATGAATGACAGCTGGAGATGATAAGTCAACTGCTAGACTTCGAGTTTATCTTTGATATTAAAGCTTATCCATAGTTTAGATAAACGTTATATGTTAATAAGAAGATTTGCTAAAATGTCTCACTAGATAGTTATCTTCGTATTAGCTTATCAGTATAAATATGTGGTTAGGCCTATTGTAAAAATAAGCTTTTCGTTTTTATTATTTCATAAAGTGAAATCTTTTATACTCAAGATTATTCTTAATCGTTCTTACTTTCTTTTTGAGTATTCATCACTTTATTCCTCAAATCACTATAATTTGGTTATCATTAACTAGATTATTAGTGTTATTGAGAGATCTGAGATCAACAATTGGTATCAGAGCCGATTGATTGATTTTCCAATCAAGACGATCAAACAAAAATCTCTCAATTTTTGATCTTCTTCCTCGTCAATACACAAATCCTTCTCTTCAAAATTCTCAATGGCC
>NW_020201364.1:63025-65181 GCF_001531365.2 Cynara cardunculus var. scolymus
CAATAGTCTCATCACCTATCTCAACACCTTCCTCATCTTCTAACTTACAGGCCTTCCTAGCTCCTTCCTCATAGCACATTGTCTCAATCTCAGTAACTCCTGAGCATTCCTCTAAGTAATCAGGGTACTTTAAGGAATTAAAGACATTGAAAGTGACTTTCTGGTCTTGGAGTCTCATGGTTAGCTCTCCTTTTTGGATATCAATCAAAGTTCCACCAGGGGCTAAGAAAGGTCTTCCTAAGATTATGGGAATATCCTCATTAGCCTCAAAATCTAGGATGATGAAGTCAGCCGGAAATATGAATTTGTCAACCTAAACTAAGACATCCTCATTCTTACCTTTAGGATAAGCAATGGTTCTATTGGCCAATTGCAAGGTGACAGAGGTGGGTCTAGCTTCTCCTATGCCTAAGGTGTTGAAAACAGAAAAGAGCATAAGGTTGATTGTAGCTCTTAAATCACACAATGCTTTACCAATCTCCTTTCCACCTATAGAACAAGGAATAGTGAAACTATGTGGGTCTTTAAGCTTAGGAGGTATTTTGTTGGTTAGAAGCACACTACATCCTTCGGCAAGAGCTACGGTCTCATATTCAGTCAACTTCTTCTTCTTACTCAAAATGTGTTGGATCTGAATTCAACTTTGGTATTGATCTAATACTCTAAATAAGCTCTAGAACAATTGAAGTGCAGCGGAAATATTAATAAGAGCAAAACAGAGTGAGTAAGTGATTAGAATTTCTAAACACACCAAGAACACACAGTCTCAACGAAGAAGATGAATGCAAGAAAATTGCTACAAAGGTTTTCAATCAATTCAATTGAAAATTTTGACAATTACAATACTGGAAGCGCACAGTTTACAAAGGCCATATCCGTTATTTATACTAGTTCCTAACGACCTTAGAGACTAGATCTTGACACGTGTCTTCATCTGAGTCATCCAAAGAAAGTCGATTAAGCCCTAGTCATGTGAGAAGCACATGTGGCTAACTACCTTCGAAAACTGTTAGAATAGAAACTTCACAGAAGACGAAAACCGCAGACCCTCCGTGAGCCATCTCAGAGGCTCTGCTGTAAATGACTTGCGTGTTCTTTTGTCAGAGAACTATTTTCCAGAACCTCTGTGAGACACATCAGAGGTTCTGCCACTCTTCACTTGTCTCACAGACGTTCTGCCACTCTTCACTTGTTCGATCATACGGCTTCTGTCGCTAGTCCTCTATTGTCTTCTGTGGAGTTAACCTTCTGTCAAGTTTTACAATATACTTTTTCTATACTTTTACAAGATAGGAATAATGGAGCTAACAATCTCCCCCAAAGTATTGAAAAAGTAATTGTGGACAGTTGGGTGCAAGATTTGACTTAAGGAAAAATACAAGAGGAGATTAATCTCATCCTCTGCAAAAATTTACATTACTGAAAGAAGTAAAAATTGTGCAGGCCTACACTATTACAAAAGTTTACTCAACAGCAGAGTCAGGATAATTGTCTACAGCATATTGCAAATCAATCTTGACAGTCTTGTAGACCATGAAGATCCATTCCCTGAATGAGACTTGTATTTTGATGGTTTCCAGAAGGTCTGTTACTTCATCCGCCCTTATTCACCCTTTCTGCACCTCTGCCACCACCGAGTTGAACACCCATTTGAGGGACTCTGTTGAATACTTATGCGCCTCTTTCGGATCGAAGAATCTTAGTATCTCATCCTTGTCCAAGAAAACAAACCCAAAGATGGGATTGTGGATAATAGTGTTGGGATGGAACCTATGCAGCCAAATGGGTCTGTTCTTTGGAGGTGTTAGCTTCATTATTCCTATCTTGTAAAAGTATAGAAAAAGTATATTACAAGTCTTGACAGAAGGTTAACTCCATAGAAGACATCAGAGGATTAGCGACAGAAGCCATATGAGCAAACAAGTGAAGAGTGGCAGAGCCTCTGATGCGTCTCACAGAGATTCTGGAAAATAGTCCTCTGATCAAAATAACATGCAAGTCATATAAAGCAGAGCCTCTGAGATGGCTCACAGAGGGTCTGCAGTTTTCATCTTCTATGAAGTTTCTGTTCTAACTGTTTTCAAAGGTTGTTAGCCGCATGTGCTTCTCACGTGACTAGGACTTAATCGACTTTCTTTGGACGACCCAGATGAAGA